>NC_058131.1:153412909-153445874 GCF_016433145.1 Gracilinanus agilis | reverse complement strand
TCTCTCTCTCTCTCTCTCTCTCTCTCTCTCTCTCTCTCTCTCTCTCTCTCTCTCTCTCTCTCTCTCTCTCACACACACACACACACACACACACACACACACACACGTATTTATCTCAAAGAGACTAACCCTCACTTGAGAGCAAAGAAGTGGGGAGATCACACTGTGCTCATCTCTGCCCCTCCCAGATACCCATATGAGGAACATCAAATTAAAATGAAAATCTGGGGCAGCCTTGAAAGGGGGGGGGTCATGAAAGAGCAGACAGAAGGGTGTGTGCGGGAACCAGGAAGGTTGGACACTTTGCCTTCTTGGCGATTATATATAGAGGAGGCCAAAGTTGTATGTGTGTCTACAGTCAGGCATAATAATACACAACAGGTACGCAACATCCATTTATATAACAGAGAAAACATACCTGCATATATGATATGCATACATACATATACACGTCACAAGGATGATGAACACAATGCATGGTGAGGAAACTAGCCATGTGTGCCCTGGCTCCATGGGAAGATGTGCTCTGGTCCTTTGCTAAAATGAATATTGTGCCTATTTTAGCACTGGCTGAACATTGAGGCAGATCTTCCCTGACCAGATTAAATCAGATGTCTCATTCCCCACCAGCTCCCTCTTTGAGTCACTTGGCAATCTCTTCTTAATCCTATCTTCGTACCCTTTGTCACCTATTTTTCTTGCGTCTTCATTCTGGCTTGTCTCTAGTACTATAAAGCTGAAATGACTGAGGAGGGTCTGGGAAGTGTTTAGGCCTTGTTTTGGGGGAGTATTAGTGAGTAGTCAGAGATTAGGATTCAAACCAGCTAATCCTCACTTCTAATCTCCACCTGCTTGAAAAAGCCATTCTTATCCCCTAATTCAATCTGATGTTACTGACACTATCCAGGTAAGGCAAAGGCAGGGCTATTCTGGACTAGCCAGTCACTGTTGAGCTAAATCTCAATAAAGAGAAACTGAGGCACAAAAATCCAAGCATAATCTATTTATTGGCAAGGCTATCAGTTACCAATAATAGAAGTCAATGGCCTCTTAGTGACCAGAGACATCTCTGACTCTCAGAACAGCTTCTCATACAGTTGAAAAGACAGCAGGTTATAGAGGGTATCAAAATAGTGTGTAAGGGATAAAAAGGGGTTTTGATTGGGTAAATATTAAAAGGTTTGGTTGCCAGGGAATTGAATAATTATCAATTCCCAATTAAAGAATAACCTCAAGTCAAAATGACTTTTATGGAAGTTTATTTACAAATGAGAAGAGAGAGAGAAATTAAGAAATTTAGAGAGAGGATAAGGTAAGAATTAACCTGACAAATTAAATAATTTGCTTAGGTTCCTGGTTTAACCCAAGCAGATCTAACTAGTCCTTAATTGGAAAAAGGCCAAGCCTTGAGCCAAGGGCTGAGATCCAAAGGCCCCAGAGGCGTATGAAGCAAAAGCTTCAGTCACAGAGTCTCTTTTGAAAAGGAAGTTCCTTAAGAGAAGTTTGGGAAGATTCAGTCTTTACACTCACCACATGGAATTCCAAAGGAAAGATTTAAGAACAGTCTCACCAGCTCCAGAGCTCCTTCAAGTTGCAGTCCCAAACCAGAAGTTCTCCTTCAGGTCCTGTTCATGAACCAGAAGAGCTCCTTCAGATCCAAGACATGAACCAGAAGAGCCCATTCAGCTCACTGAACTTTCTTTTAAAGGAGCTTCTTTTGCATTACTTCCTGTGCCTTCCTTTTAATTTACGTGCCCAATCACAACAGACACTTTTCTTAGGACTGCCCTGGAGGCAGTCAGTAAATTTTGATTTGTCACTCACTCTAGCACAGTAGTCACAGACCACCCAACTTGTGAGTTAAGTGGAAATGTTTTCACCTTTGTTGGTTAAATCTAATGGTGGGCAGGGTAGATTTAATCTCATCACAAGTGCAATGATGAAAACTAAACTAAGACTGGATGTAATTACGTAGTCTTACTAGGAGTAGTCTTCCCAAGCCCCTGGTGGTAAGGGGACATGGGGTTGGTTGTCCTCCCCTGGAATATCCCTGGGAAAGTCTCCCAACTCATTACTCCTTGGAGCAGCAGACCTCGTACTAGTGAAAAACATGTTCTGACCAGATTGAATCATCTCTCCACCATCTTCTTTATCTCCTTCAAGTAGTATGGTTGGGCTTTCTAATGACTGATGATTGAGTTTTCAAATACCAAAGTTTTTGTTTTGTTTTTAAATAAATACCTTTAACACATTTTAAAAAATTGAGTTACATTTCTGGTCACTTAACACAGATCATGAGCCCTACCCCAAATAACTCTGAATCTAAGCCTTGAGGATTTGGCTACAATGGTTAAAGCTATGCTCAATAAAACTCTTACTATTAATCAATAATTGATAACCAGTAACCAATAATCAATTTATGCTCTCTTCTTCCCTTACCTCATAAGTCTGTCCTGATCCATCTCTGGTCAGGTCTGGAATTCAGATACTCAGGGATGGAGTACTGGAAGGATCCCCAATGTCAAAGCCATAACTAGGGCAGAACCAAAGGGCATTTTCCCCAAGATTCCAAATTTAGAGGGAGGGTGCTGACTATACTTATAGATCCAGGAACACAGGAACATCTACAGTTAGTGTCTCTTTAGCAGGAACACTTAGTAAAACTTGGAAACTCTTGGATGATCAGTTAGAGAAAGAAAGCATTGATTGGTGAGGAGGTCAAAAATTGTCCAGAGTCAAGCTGGGAGTGAAGAGGGAATGATGGACTAGGATGAGTTTCTTCTCTGGACCTGCTGTGCTTCTGGTGCCATACCTCCTCCTCTCACCCCATCTTGGAAGGCTCCTGGGCATGGCCTCCTGCTGGTGTCCTGCCACCTCCTTCCACTCAGTGCCCACTCTGAACCACTTAGCCCCTGGGGGCAATGATTCCCAGCTGCAGCTCTGCCTGAAGTCCTGACAGCTCCCCAGAAGAGCTGTGGCCAAGGTGAGGTGAGAGTACTAGAAATGGAGAGAATACTGAGCTGGAGGCCTCTAGGATTCCTGCACTGCTGCTTCCTGGGAGGCAACAGCAACAGCTTCTCTAGGAGGGTCAAGGGTCAGGGGCCGGCAGGGTTCCAAGGACCCTGAGAAAATGTGCATCTGGAGGGAAGCAGCTGGAGGGAAACCGAGAGAGTGACAGGGAGAAAGGCAGCCAGGGAGTCAGGTTTAGCCTACAGCTGGGTGGGAGGGAGAGAGGGGATGGAGGACAAGAAGAAGTCCAGGGCTTCTCAGACTCCAGCTTCTCACAATCATGCTAGGGACTGAAGAGCCAAATGTGGGAGTGGAAGGAGTGTACAGATACCCAGGCAGCATGTATGGGAATGAGAACATGGAAGATGCTTGAGCAAAATGTAACAATCCTCTTCAAAGTGCTTTGCCATCCGTTGTCTGATCTGAGCTCCACAATGCCCCTGTGACAAAAAAATGACATTTCTATAGCATGGTACATTTTCCAAAGCACTTTGCATATATTATCTCTTTGAAACTTCACATCAGCCTTGGGAAGTAGATGCTGCTTTAGTGTTTGCTATTCTCATTCTATAGACAGAAAAACTGATAACCAGCATCACATGCAAGACTTCAGAAATTTTAATTTTTTCAAAAAACCAACATCTATCTCTCTTCTTCCTCACATTCTCCAATTCCACTAGGAAAAAAGAAGAAAAGCAAAGTCCTTATTTAAAATACATTGTTGTTCAGTCATTTCTGACTCATCATGACCTCGTTTGGGGTTTTCTTCGCAGAGATACTGGAGCTGGTTGTCATTTCTGTCTCTAGCTCATTACAGATGAGGAAACTGAGGCAGAGTTAAATGACTTGCCCAGGGTCACATAGTAGGTGTCTGAGGTTCCATTAAAACTCACAAAGATGAATGTTTCTGCCTCCAGGCTTGGTACTCTATCCGATGCACCACTTAGCTGCCTATTTCAAATATACAGTTAATTAAAATAAATTCCTACAATGACTGTGTCCAAAAATATGTTTTATTCTGCACCTCAAGTTCAAGCTTCATCATCGGTTATCTGGAGTGGTGGTTGGTCAGAGTTCTTCCATCTTTCAAATTTGTTTGTTTTTACAATGTCATTATTATAGCATAAATTGTTTTTTTGGTTCTCATCACTTCCTTCTGCATCCAATGCAAATTTGGATTGAAGTATTCCTGACTCCAGATTTAGCACCCTGACCACTGCATCCCACTGCCTTCCCTCTGTGATGTACAAGAGGCTGCGTGGAGGCGGAGTGGGGAGGAGTACTGACCTTTCAGTCCCAAGCCTGATCTTAAGCCCCAGCTGTCACTTCTTAGCTACATGGCCTTGGGCAAATTATTTAATCTCTCTGGGCCTCCTCCTCTCTGGCTGCTATAAAATAAGGGCCTCTAAGCTACCATTAGCTCTGAAATTCTGAGTGTAACACATGGAGGAGAAAGTCTTATCCACATTTTACAGATGAGAGAACTGAGGCCCAGGAGGTGACAAGACTTGCGTGTTGTTTCATACACTGGGGAAACCAATCTCAGAAATTATTTTCCCTTTCTGGGCTTCAATTTTTCCTTTCGTTGTACTTCACCAATAGCCTGGTTCTATAAATCTGGGGGTGGGTGGGTAGGGACAATTCGGAAACTGGGGGAAAGGTGTTGATGGATGGGATCTATGTCCAAAACCAGAGACATACAGGCTGCAGAAAGTGCTGGTTGTGATTTGGGAGCAGAGTCCTGCTGGTAGAGTATGGGACCAGAAACCAATAATCCTGACTCTTCCTCCTAGCCCTGAATTCAAATTTGACTTCAGACACACACCTCCGGGTAAGTCACTTAACCCTGTTTGCCTCAGTTTCCTCATCTGAAAAATGAACTGGAGAAGGAAATAGCAAACCACTCCAGCATCTTTGCCAAGAAAACCTCAAACGGAGTCATGAAAAGTCAGGCACTCCTAAACAACTGTGCAAAATAGTCCTTTCAAGTCAGCAAGATGTTTAACATACATCAGCTTAATTGTGTCTCATAACAAGGCTGTGAAAGAAGTCTATCAGATTCTTTTTATGATGTCCATTTAACAGATGTGGAAACAGAGGCACAAGGAGAGGTTGAAATGACTTGCCAATGGGTGTCAGAGGCAAAATCTCGACCCGGACCTTCCCAACTCACAGATGCAGCACATTAACCCTCATGCAACCTTGCCTCAAGAAATTTCCTATAAGGAAATGCTGGGAAATCACTGGGTGAGAGAACCTGAATAAATCCTGATGGAGATATTGGGTTTAACCCTGGACTTGGTTTTTCTCTGACTTGACCAGCAAATTCTGGTCTCTTTGGCTGGAAGAAGAAGCCAGGTCTCAGAGTCAGACAGGAATTGGAGCTGAGCACAGTGCCTGGCACAGAGTAGGCACCTAATAAATGTTTATTGGCTGAATGACAGGCTGAGAGATCTTCCCTGAGCTCTGAGTCATGTATGTTTGCATGTGGATTGCTTGGGGACTTTTCATTGATTGGATCATTTAGCCAATATCAAGTGAGTACCTCCTATGTCTGTCTATCTATCTATCTATCTATCTATCTATCTATCTATCTATCTATCTATCTATCTATCTATCTATCTCTGCTTCATTGCATATATACAGGCTGATGCTCACTTTTGGGGAGCATTCTAGGGTTCAAATAGGACTCCAATTTGAGGACTCTAAGAGTTGTCTCCATATATATTTCTATCCTTGGGGTTCCTCTCCTCTAACAGAAGGAGGAACTTTGACCTCCAAAATGAGTTCTGCTTAGCCTGGCTAGATGGAAGAGCCCAGAAGAGAAAGCAAGAAGATTCCCCAACTTTGTGGCTCTCCTCTACCTCTCTGATGAGTCACTGGTCCCCCCCCCCCCCATGCCCTGGTTTCCTGCTCTGTGCTTTGGAGAAAAGGCTAGTTATCATTTATTTTGGTGTCAGCAATAAAGTATCATCTTCCCGCTTCCTTCTATGGGAGCAGGAGGCAGGGAAAGAAAGGGCAAATGAAAAAGAGAATATTCAAGTTTCCCTTACTAGACAGTTTGCCATGGGCTGACATTCCAAAGCACCAAATAACAAACTAGGTGGCTACTCACTTAGTAGTATTGGTAGGATTTGAGGGTCTAGAAATGCAGTAATAATTCCCTCATAACTGTACAAAAGTTCCTGTAAACAATCCTTCCCTTTGGGTTAAGACATTATAGGACTTAGTTTCCTTATCTATAAAAGGGGGGTGGGAATGGGGTTGACCTAGATGGCCTTTGGGGTCTCTTCCAGCTCTTAGATTTATGTCCTATGATTCCATATCTCCCATGTTTAGAGTATCCCCAATTCCTCCTCTTTCCTCACAGTTCCAGGCAGGACTAAAATGAAAATCTGTCTCTGGATTCTCCAACATTTGATAAATATGTATTGAGCTCCTTATCTGTGCAAGGAATTGTGAGGGAGGCAAAGATGAATAATAAACAAATACTGCCTTCCTGGTGCTTATAGTCTAGAAGGAAAGATAGGACCCATTCGTGATAAGAGAAGTGGAAACTGTATTAAGGGAATCCAAGGAAAGCTCAGCTATTATCTCCCAGGGAGAATCAAGGAAGGCTCCCAGAAGGAATTCGAATTTGAACTAAACTTTAAAGGATGGGTGGATGTTGGATAAATCCAAAGTGGAAGAAGGATCACAAGATTCTAGATTTAGAACTGGAAGGAATCTCAGAGGCCATTTAGTCCAACCCTCTCATTTTATAGATTAAGAATTGAGACAGAGACATCATGACTTGTTGAAAGTCACACACAATTAAGTGGAAGAATCAGAATTCAAATCCAGGACTTTTGATCCAGATGTGAGAAGTGAGTCTGGCTTTACTGTGTGTCGTACAGCTGAGGAGATTTGAGTGGAGGGAATATGGGTGGGAGAGAGAGAGAGGTACGTGTCCCAGCTGTGACCGGGGTATGGGCTCCATCACGTCCAAAATGGCCTTAGAATGCACCAGCAAGAGCAAGAGAAGGAGGCCCAGGGCAGGCTGAGGTCTGGCGTGCCCAGCCTCCAACTCAGCTCCGTGGGCGTGTGGATAAAAATAAGATGGGATGTCAGGATCTCCTGTCTCCAGGAAGTCAGGATGAGCTATGGGTGTCAGGGGACCAGCTCAGAAGAGGAGGAGGGGAAGCCATAAACAGAAGGACTGGACAAACATGTTTGTTTATTATTATTCTCCCTGGCGCTGAATTCCCCGAGGCTGCTCTCTCCCTAGTTCCAGTGGAAGGGAAATGTCTCTTGTTGGACCTGCAGTTACTCAAAGGCATCTCAGCTCCCTTCCCCCTCTTTTCCTGATGCTGCGTGCTCCAATTGGATCTTGGGCAGCCATTACCCAGGGGTGATGGGAGTTGTATTCTGCCCTGGTCAACCCACCTCTGGAGTTGAGTGTTCTGTCCTGGGTGTCACGCCTTAGAATGGACACTGATAAGCTGGAGGGTGTCCAGAGAAGGGAGACAAGAATGATGGAGAGACTTGAGACCACAGATGAAGGAACTGGTTATGTTAAGCCTGAAGTAGAGAAGATTTAGGAGAGACATGATAGCTGCCTTCAAGCGTCTGGAAGGCTGTTCCATGGAAGATAAATTAGCCTTGTTTGTTTGACCCCAGAGGATGAACTAGGAGCATTGAGTGCAAGTTGCAGTGAAGCAGATTTAAGCAAAAGGGAAGAAAAAAAAGGAAAGTTCTTAGAATGAGTGGTTGGGGAAGGTGGTGGGTTCACTTTATGGAAACTCTTCAAGCAGAAAGTAGAAGAGTCCATAGTGTGGGGGAATGAATCTTGGTCAGCTACAAGTTGGATTCTGAGGATCCTCCAGCTCTGAGACATTAGAGCTCTTTAGGATGAGTGAAGTCTAAAGCTGCTAGAATTCACATTAACCCTGGAGGAAGAAGAGCCTCCAATAACAAAATTTTATAGGAGTTTTCGTCTGTAAAATGGGTACAATAACACTTCTGCCAGGGTTGTCGTAGGGATCAAATGAGTTGACATAGGTAAAGCACTTTGCAAACTGTAAAGCATTTTATTATTGTTGTGTTTACTATTTAAAGCTGACAGATAGCTTAGAGATAATTTAGGATAAGCCCCTAATTTTAGAGACAAATGAGTTTGAATTCCTTTGCCCTGTTCTTGGCCTTGAGAGCTTCACTGTGAGTTGGGCAGGTAGCCCTCAGTCCTGTTACAGGGTAACTTATGCATTATCCTTTTTTTCCCCCCTTTTTATTCTGAACTTAAATAACACCGAAATAGATGATCATTTCTCTATCCAAACAGAAAAAGAGGGCAGTATATCAAATCTCGAATATGTATTATAAACGGCTTTTATTTCTCTTTAAGCATATATATTCAACATGTATCTCCAAAGCTGTCCTGCTTCTCTGTTTCCTACTGACTTTCTATTGCCTTCTATGCCTTTTATATATGCTTCAATGACCTATTTTTCCCATTAAAAATTTTTTTTGGTAACTCCATCACTAGTCCCTATGTCCCTTCCAACTAAGCTTCCCCACTGTCAACTGAATAATAAAAAATTAAAATAAACTAAAACCTGAAAGGTGGCTTATAGATACAATTGTCAAATTCTGCTTTCCTTCCTCTAGAATATTTCTTAAATCATCTTGTTACCATTCCCACTGTCACTACCTTAGTTTTAGCCTTCATTAGGGCTTGTCTGGGCTATATCAATTGACTACTAATCAGGTCTGGTCTCCCTGCCACCTGTCCCATCCCAGCTCTAATGTTCTTCTGCACATACATCTTTAACAGAAAATCTTTCCCAACCCATCTTGATTCTAGAGCCTTCCCTTTCCCCCTATATGTAGTTTGTATATATTTTGTATATGTATGTAGTTTGTATGTATTTGTTTGCTTGTTTGCCCCCCCCCCCACATTAGATTGTGAACTCCTGGAGGGCAGAAACTATCTTTTGCTTCTTTTTCTAGCCCCAGCACCTAGCACAGAACCTGACAAATAGTAAGCACTTAATAAATGACTTACTGATTTGATGGATTCAGATATTCCAGCAGAATAACTTCAATTATGTTACTTTTCTGCTCAAAATTCTTCAGTGGTTCCCTGTTGCTTATCAAATGAATTCCAAATCCCTTTGCCAAATAAATCATCATTCATAGAAATTTGCTTCCTAGGAACTTTTGAAGTCTTCTCTCTCTATTCCCTACCTACACAATTAGAGATGGGAGGGACCTCAGAGATCATTTAGTCTAACTCATAGATGAAGCAGGAATCACCTTTCCAACATCTCCAACAAGAATTCTTCCAGACTCCATTTGGAGACACCACAGATGGGGAGGGATCTCAGTATCTTTCAATATCCACATATTCATTCCACTTTAATTCAGCTCTGAGTATTCATTTTTCCTTATTTGTAGCCTAAGTCTCTGTCTCTACAACCTGTACTCATTGGTCTCTTTTCTTCCTCAAATAAAATCTAATTCCTTTCCAACAATACAACAGATATCTGAGGACTGAAACCATGTCATCTGAATCCTTTCTTTTCCAGATGAAATATCCCAGATTCCCTCAAATGATCTTCTACGGATGTAGTTTCAAGTTTTCCCATGTTCTGATCACCCTCTTTCAGACTCAATATTATAGTACTTAAAAGGAATCTGAAGCTGTCCTAAAATGTGACAACAATAAATGAAAACAGTACTCCAAATATTGCCTAACCAAGGCAGCATATAGGGAAATGATCACTCATTAGTCTAAATATTATACTTCTTTAAAAATGCAGCCTACAATCCTATTAACTTTTTTTTTTTTTGGAAATTAAGAACTCACTAAAAGATTCAAGTGCTTTTCACATTAACTGTGGTCTACCCAGACCTCCCCAATCTCTTTTTCTTCTGGGATTCCTTTTGTGAACCCATGTATAGGACTTTGCATTTATTCTTATTATATTCCATCTTGTTTCACTCAATCCATTATTTCTTTCTGCCAAGATCTTTTTAGATCTAAATTTTGTCATCCTGTTCTGTGTCATCTGTAAATTTGATGAGCATGCAGAGTAATTGGTTAAAAAATATGTTGAACAAAATAGGGCTAAGGGCAGAGTCATGTGGCCCTCCATGGGGGAAGAGTTGTAGAGAGGCAGATGGCTAGAGACCTTTCTCCAGGTTTACATCAGTCCATTAATCAGCACTCTTTGGGTCCAGTCAGTCAACCTGTGCTAAATTTACTTAACTGTACCGTCTTCCAGCTGACACCTATCCATCTTGCCAACAAGGCTATTGTGAGACACAGACTTTGTTCAATGCCTTCCTGAAATCCAGGCATACTATGTAAATTGGATTCACCTGATCTATCAATCTTATGATTAAAAAAAATTTTTTTTGAACCCTTACCATTGTTGGAACCAATGTTGGTTCCAAGGCAGAGGAGCAGTAAGGACTGGGCAATGGAGGTTAAGAGAGTTGCCCAGAGTCACATAGCTAGGAAGTGTCCAAGGCTATATTTGAATCTAGAGCCCTCCCTTCTTTAGGCCTGGTTCTCTATCCACTGAGCCACCTAGCTGCCCCAGCTTTATCTATTCTGTCTAGCAACACCTCTTGCTTAATGTACCTATGGTGATAGCTTTTTTTTAAACTCTTACCTTCTGTCTTAGTGACAACTCTAAGACAGAAGGGCAAGGGCTAGGCAAATGGGGTTAAATGGGTCATACAGCTAGGAACTGGCCAAGACCAGATTTAAACGCTAGTTCTCCTGACTGCAGACCTGGCATCCTGTCAACTGAGCCACCTAACTGGCTCCCCTTTCAAAAAAATTGTTTATGGATTTACTTTTCATCACCAATTCTTTTTCCAAGTTCTTGTGAACCTAGAATTTTTATTAATAGAAATTCTTATAATAATAGAATTTCTAGAATTAGTAGAAATTCTATAATTTTACCAGAAATCAAGGTGAAATTTACTGGGCTGGAGTTTAAAGAATTTACTTTCTTTTCCTTTTTTTTTTTTTTTTTTTTTTTTTTTTTTTTTTTTTTTTTAAGATCAGCACTTAGTTATCTCCAGTGTTGTGGGATCTCTCCTGTTCACAATTGTCCTAAAATCGCCAATAGAGCTTCACTTGCCTCCTTGGACCACAGTTTACCTGGGCCTGGTGAATAGAACAGATTGAGGACAGGATGGTTCATTTTGATGCTCTGCCCACTTTTTTGAGAATTTCACTGGCCTATTAGTCATTTTAATTTTCTTCATCAGCCTGAAGACTATTCTCCTTGGTAGAGAAAACAAGCACATTTCTATGATCTATCCTCATTACTTCATCTATCTCCAAATAGTGGTAAATCCTCTCTCTCTTCTTTCCCAACTAAGTGAGGGGATTAATCCAGATTAACCAGAGAGTAGATAGAGAGGTGAGCCTGGAGTTAGGAAGAACTGAATTAAAAGCCTGTCTTAGACACTGATAAGTTTCATGACCTAAAATTTACCTCTGTCTGCCTCAATTTCCTCAATTATAAAATGGGGATTATTAGAATGCTTGTCTCACAGGGTTGTTGTGAAGATCAACAATACCTGACACATAGTAGGAGTTTAATAAATGCTTGTTCTCTTCCCTCAATCCTATAAAACTCAAAACTATAACAGACAATGAAGGGCTAAAACTATAACATGACTGATGAGGGATTGTCTGTTCTCTGCTGGTAGACCTCCATAGAGGGGGAACACACCACCTCTCAAGGCAGGCTATTTCACTACTAGATAAGAACTGATAGGAAGTTTTTCTTGATTACAAGACTAAATTTCCTTTTTTTTGCAGCTTCCTCTCATTGCTCATGTTCCTACCCTCTGGGACCAAATAGAGCAAATCTAATGCTTTCTCCTTATGACACCCTTTCAAGTACTTGAAGGCAGATATTGTAGCCTCTCTGCATCTTCTCTTCTCCTTGCTAGTTCCTCCAACTGATCCTCATATGACAGGGATTTTTTTTTTGATTTTTTAAACCCTTAACTTCTGTGTATTGGCTCCTAGGTGGAAGAGTGGTAAGGGTGGGCAATAGGGGTCAAGTGACAGGGTCACACAGCCGGGAAGTGTCTGAGGCCAGATTTGAACCTAGGACCTCCCGTCTCTAGGCCTGACTCTCAATCCACTGAGCCACCCAGCTGCCCCCATATGACAGGGATTTAAAGGTCCTCCAGCACACTAACCTTGACACGTACAAAATGGAATCCACTAAATTTATGTTTTCCAAATATTTATTTAGATTGTATTCATCATAAAATAGAATAACGAATATTGTAGATTATAAAATAGATCACATAATGATTATATTTACATATGTATGTAAGATATGCTATTATATTTATAAGCCATATACATATATTATACTATTTATATATTATACATATTTATATAATATTATATATATGAAATTTGTATTATATAACTAATTCTATTTATAAATGCAATTCAATAGAAATATATCTACAATAGGCATACATATTCCATATGGTTTATTGTGTAAATATTATATATAAGAGAATATATCACATTATTTATTATATAAATATAATATATTATATAAAATACTTCTATTTATTCTTTATAATTGTCCCCAAGCCCCTTTCCCTTCTGAACTTTCCTTTTGAATGAGGGCACTGACATTTTTCTTGTCTCCCAGATTTTTGACCTCGTTATAATTCTTTTCTCTTCCATCTTCTTTATCCCCCATAGTCAATTAGTTTCAAAATCTTGTCAGTTCTACTTCCACAACATCTCTCATGTTTGTGCCCTTCTTCCTACTCATATGGCTGTTGTCCTGGTTCATGTCCTCATCACCTCTTGCCTTTACCATAGCAAGAGCTTTCCAATAGGTCTCCTTACTGCCAGTGTCTCCCCTTTCTAATTTATACCCCATGGCTGCCCAAATGACTCTTCTAAAACACACATTGGGCCATCTGCCACTTCATTACTTAAAATGTTCAATGACTCCCTCTTCTTACCTCTAGGATGAAATACAAAATCCTCAGCTTGTTATTTTTTTTTAAAAACTCTGATGTTCTTAGAATTGATATTAAGTATTGATTCTAAGACAGAAGAATGATAAGGGCTAGGCAATTGGGGTGAAGTGACTTGCCCAAGGTCACATGGCTAGGAAGTGTCCAAGTCCACATTTGAATCCAGAGCGTCCCATCTCTAGGCCAGGCTCTCAATCCACTGAGTCCTCTAGTTGCTCCAGTTTTATCCATTATGCCTAGCAATGCCTCTTGCTTAATGAACCCACAGTGATGTTTTTTTTAAACCCTTACCTTCTGTCTTAGTGACAACTCTATGACAGAAGGGCAAAGGCTAGACAAATGGGATTAAGTGACTTTCCAGGAGTCACACAGCTACGATGTGTCTGAGGCCAGATTTGAACCCAAGATGTCCTATCTCCAGGGCTGACTCTCAAACCTCTGAGTCACCTACCTGCCCCCCTCAGTTAGTTATTTAAACACCTCTACAACTGATCTCCAGCTTACCTTTCCCATCTTTATATTCCTCCTCTTTATATACCCTGTTCCAGATAAACTGAATGCTCCTTGCTCCCTGGATATGATTTCCAATCTCTGACCTCCATGTTTTTGCATATATGGTCCCCATGTCTGGAATACACTTGTCAGAAGAGGCTGGTGAGGAGGTATTGGTGGGTTTGGCTAATGCATTCCTCATGTGAAAAAGACTGGGAAGCTGATTTCCAGTGAGTTGTGATGATGTATAACAAGTTCCTCAGAGAGGTCTGAAGTGTGTACAGAATTCGATAACAAGCCATGTGCTACAGGTACTCTTTGTTGGCTGTATAGACAGATCTCCAAGCATTCAAAAGCACTAGTCCACCTGAGCCCTTCCTTCATTTCTTCACCTCCATGTTTGTTTTTGTTTAAGGTGAAAGATTGCGGGGATTCTATTGTGAGTTTTGAGAGGTTAGTAAAGGATCTCTCCAAAGCTGGGAGTCAACTGGTATCTCAGACAGGAATTTATCCAGGAGAAATGCTGTATTTAGATAGGAACATGGTGGGACCAAACTGAATTAAGTTTGTGTCCACTCTCCCCAAGGACCAAGGTGGTGTAGGAGAGTGTACTCTGCCAGGTATTGGTGGGAAATGCGTGTAAGTCTTCTAAGTAAATATCTCTTCATAAAAAAAGTAATTGATATTAATTAGTTAAATGGAATTAAGGCATTTGAATTGAAGCTAGATGCTTCAGTAGATAAGAGTAGATAGTATAGTAGATAGATTTCTGGGCTTGGAGTCAGGAAAATTCATCTTCCTGAGTTCAAATCTGACCTCAGATACTTAGTAACTGTGTGATCCTGGGCAAGTCACTTAACCTTGTTTGCTTCAGTTTCCTCACCTATAAAATGAAATGGAGAAGAAATAGCCATCCACTCTAGTATCTTTGTAAGAAAACCTCAAATGAGGTCAAGAAGAGTCAGATATATGACTAAAAAATGACTGAACCACAAAAAAGGTATTTGAATCACTGGCTTAAGAGTGGGAAGAACACTGGAGTGGGGACTCAAACTGATAGTAGAGAAAGACCGTCAAGCGTATCCCCAGAGCCCTGAGGGGAGAGATGTAGCTGGCCTTTTTCTGGAAGAATGAAGTCAGAGCAATGGCTACCCACTCCATCCTCAACTTCACCTGGTAGTCAATCAGTCAGTAAATAAGCATTTATTAAGTGTGCCAGTAATTTTGCTAAGGATTGGGTATACAAAGAAAGACAAAGGAGCTCACATTCAAATGAAAGACACCACACGAAAATGTCTATGCAATACAAGATATATATAGAGTAGATGGAAGATAATCTTAGAGGAGAGGGCAATGGGGTTGATGAGGGATAGCAGGGGAAACAGAAAAGGCTTCCTATAGAAAGTGAGATTTGAGCTAAATCTCAGAGAAAGCCAGAGAAGTTAAGCAGAGAAGTAAGGAGGGAGAGCATTCCAGGCATGGAGGGCAACCTGTAAGAAGGGACATAGTTGAGAGATGTGGTATGGTATGAGAGGAAAGCATAAAGAGATTGGAAAGTTTCCTTCAACGTCTGTCTCAGGTGCCACCTCATACACAAAGTCTTTCCTGATCCCTCAGTTGTTAATAACCTCTCCCACTTGAAATTACTTTTTGTTACTTAAACATTTTTTAAAACCCTTACTTTCTGTCTTAGAATAGATATGAAGAGCAGTAAGGTTAGGCAGTTAGAGTTATGTGACTTGCCTAGGGTCACCCAGCTAGAAAGTGTCTGAAGTCAGATTTGAATCTAGATCTTGCCAGGTCTGGTGCTCTATCCACTGTGCTATCTAGTTGCCCTATATACTTATACTATATACTTTTTTTAAAAAAAACTTAACTGTGTATAAATTGTATCCCTGCTGTAGAATGCAAACTTCTTGAGAATAAAGACTATCTCATTTTTGTCTTTTTAAATCTAGTTATGGATGTTTTAAAACATGTGTTCAGCGGGCTATAAAAATGCATACCCTTTGACCCAATCGTACCACTAGTAGGTCTGTATTCCAAAGAGATCAAGGAAAAGGGAAAAGGACCTATACAATATTTATTGCATCTTTTTTTGTGGTGGCAAAGAATTGGAAACCAAGGGGATGTTCATCAGTTGGGGAATGGCTGAAGCTGTAGTATATGATTATGATGAAATACTATTGTGCTATAAGAAATGACCTGCAGGATAATTGTGAAATTATCCTGGAAATTTATATTCCCAGGGGGGAATACTTATATGAACTGATACAAGATGAAGTGGGAAAACTTATATGAACTGATACAAGATGAAGTGAGCAGAACTAGGAGAACATTATACACAGTAACAGCAATATTGCAAAAGTGATCAAATGTGAATGACTTAGCTATTATGAGCAACATAATAATCCATGACAATTCTAAAGGACCCATGATGACTCCAGAGAAAGAACTGATGAATTCTGAGTGCAGATTAAATCTTTTTTTCAATTTTTATTGTTTTTTTAATGATATAATTAATATGGAAATATTTTGCATGCCTTCACATTAATGGGTATTGTATTGCTTGATTTTTAATGGATGGGGGCAGGCTAGAGGGAGGGAGATAACTTGGAAATCAAAATTTAAAAAAATGAATGTCATAAATAAATTATATTTGTTCAATTGAATCGAATTAATGAGTTTTGTTACATTGTTCTGTTTCCAGTGGTTATTAGTCTGGGGACCATGAACTTGTTTGAAAATATTTTAATAACTGAGTTTCAATATAATTGGTTTACTATGTAATCCTATGTATTTTATTTTATATATTTAAAAACTTTAGGAGGCAGTTGGGTGGCTCAGTGGATTGAGAGCCAGGCCCAGAGATGGGAGGTCCTGGGTTCAAATTTGGCCTCAAACACTTCCTAGCTGTGTGACCCCGGGTAAATCACTTAACTCCCATTGCCTAGCCCTTACCACTCTTCTGCCTTGGAACTAATACACAGTATTGATTCTAAGATGGAAGGTAAGGGTTTAAAAAAAACAACTTTATTCCAAGTAAGCCATAGCCTTCCTTGGGTTGCAGTAGGGGTCAATGACTCAAAAAAAGGTTAAGAGCCTTTTTGTCTCTCAAGGAAATTATTTGTGTCTGTATCCTGAGAACTTCCTGCCCTACTTTAGCTCACTTTATAGACACTTATGAGATTCCAATTCTTTCTCTAAACTCCCTGAAATAGTTTCTTGAAAATTGTGGGGTCCTCATTAGACCATAACTAGTCATCTCCTTCTTGTCAGTTATAAATTCTAATCTAGCATGGTTACTTCCTCCCCAGGTTGCCATCATTTCACATCTGAACCAATCTTGCCTCATTGATTAAAAACTAAGCTCACAATAGTAATTTTCCTCATTACTTCTGTCTTCTGAAGAATGGACTTATTAGCAAGGCAAGTCAAGAATTAATCAGCTACTCTGTTTTTCAGAGAGTGATATTTCTTCCCCTGGACATGTCTGAATAGCTGACATTCCCCATCGTAACTAAAATCTGCCTCCACATCAGCTTCATGATTCATCATTTAGTTTCTTCTTCTGGTCAGGCTTTCTGTAACAGGTTTTCACTACAATATCATTTTTGTTTATCCCAGCTTTGATCTTCATCCCAATATTCCCCATTGTGATTCATTCCTTGGGTTTATGTATTTCCACAGAAGAGTGATCATGACTCCACTGACCTCTGTTTGTAATCTTTTCCTTTTGAGTTGGGCATACATTTCCAATCATAAGTCACATCCTATAAAGTCTCAGTCTCAGTGAGGAAAAGTGAATGTCTGCTAATAAAAATAATAACTACCATTTATATAACATGTGAGCTATAAAGCGCTTTATAAAATTTTCTCATTTGATGCTCACAACAACCCTGGGAGATAGTTGCTATTATTATCTTCATTTCATAGATGAAGAAACTGAGGCAGATGGAGGTTAAGTGACTTGCCCAGGGTCACACAGCTAGTAAGTGTCTGAGGTTAGATTTGGACTCAATCCTTCCTAATTCCAGTTCTATTGATTGTGCCAACTATCTGCCCAATTAATGAAATTGTAGTGCCAGGAATATAATAGGAACTTAATAAATGCTTTTTGGTTAATGGAATTATTCCTTTTTTCCGGGTGATAGGGACAATGATAACATCTTTTATGATTTTTTTTCTTTCTCCCCCTCTTGCATGGAGGGAAGTGATCAGCCAGTAATTAAACAGGAACATAGCTGGAAAACCAAAATCCTGCTCCCACTAAGGTGGCTTCCTGTTTGGTTGAGAGTTAAGACTTTGATTATAGAACGGGTGATTAGGCTTGATGAGTGAATCTCACCTTAGCATAGCTGTATTCTGATGGGCAAGTTGCTGTTCTTGGGTAAACCCAATTAGAAGCAAAATCTTATAGGATGGGCTCCAGGCTAAGTGACTCGTGGTTTGGGAAATTTTCATTCAAGATTAACTAAGCACATTTAGATACCATGCAGTCTATGCTGGATAGAATCTGAATAAACTAGCACCCTAGTCTTAAGGTCTTCTTGTGACTAAGACAGAATGAATTAGAATACTGGATTTAAAATCAGGAGACCTGGGTTCAAATCCTGACTTAGATATTTACTAGTAATGTGACCCTGAGCAAGTCATGTATGATCGTGCCAAATATCAATTTGCTCATCTGTAAAATGAGGATTATAACATTTTTACTACTTATCTCACAGCCTTATTAAAAGTACTTTATAAGTCTTAGAGTACTATACATATATGTTATTATTATTATTAATAAACTGTAATTTTATTGTGTTCTGAAACAGGCAACAGGGAGAAGAATGACAACATGGAAAGGATGCTAAAAACCAGGTAGCAATATAGTGGCAAAAGAAGGGGGAAGCTATTAGGACCAGTTGAGGCAAATCCCTAAACCTTGGGGACCAAACTTAAGGACTCCAGGACAAAGAAGGACAGTGAGCTGGGTGCCCAGTTAGGTTTAGAAACCACTGAAGTTTAAACTAGATTAGAAAGAAAAGCACTCAGACCAAGGGCAAGATCTTCTGGATCAGTCCTGAGGAGAAAGCTGATATAGTCAGCAAGACCCAGGCTGGGGTATTGTTCTTCACTGTATCCTAAGCTTCAGCCAAATCATATCATTCTCCTAACTCACCCTGAGCATTCTTGCCCCCTCAAAACCTTTTGTCTTGCTTTTCCCTCTGTGTGGATTGCCCTCCAAATCAAATCAAGTGAGATCATATTTTAAAAGTGTTTGCCACAGTGCCTAGCACATAGTAGGCATCATATAACTACATTTTCCCTTCCCTTCCCTCCCCTCTCTTCTTACATAAAAATCCTATTGTTATTTGAAAGCTCACTTCAAATGTCACCTCTATGAAATCTTACTTAACTCCACTAGCTGGAAATGATCCTTCCTTCTGAGTCCCCATATAACTTAATTTCATCTTTCTTGTGGCATTTCTCACACTCCCACCCTGCTCCACTTCCCCCAACATATCAGGTCAGCAAACATGTATCTCACTTGGTCTACTGAGTCCCTGGTGTGTGTGTGTGTGTGTGTGTGTGTGTGTGTGTGTGTGTGTGTGTGTGCATGTCTGCACACGCACATGCCCCATTTCTTTCTGATTTCCCCCAATGTCTCTCCCCACCTAACTATGGTATAGCAGGATAAGTAGATGTAGCATGGTGCAATGGAGAGAATCAACTCTAGAATGTGAGGACCTGGATTCAATTCCTTCCTCTGATACTCCTTTGATACTTGCTACTTGTATGATTTTGGTCATCACTTAACTTCCCTTTCCCTCAGTTTCCTCATTTGTAAAATAAGGATGTTGGACTAGATGATGCCTGAGGTCTTTTCTAGCTTTAGGTCTCTTAGAATTCAAAGACCTGGATTCAGTGTTGCTACTTACTTAAGTCAATCACACTGGGCGTCAGTTTCTTTATCAATAAAAAGAGGGGACTGAATTAGATGATCTTTAGGGTCCTTCCTACCTCTAAATCATGCGATCCTTTCTAAGCAGTTGGTGTTCTGCCTTCTCACTCAAGGGCTCCCTGTATGTTACTGTAGGTTTAAGGTATTCTGTGAGTTTACATCAATCAAACCATAGATTACAAATCTCTGGTAATGTGTTTACTTTTACTAGTCAGCCAGATGACCTGATTGACTCAAAGCAAAAGTATTTAATGAAATGTCAAAGAAAAGTAACAATAGGACATAGACATGGGTCATCCTCTGTCACCAATACACAGATTATCAGAGGAGAATAAGCATTGGGAATCACTCATAGGAGCATACAAATAGGGAATATACATAGCTAGTACACATTTGTGGAGGAACAGGTCATTCCTTTGATGCTATAGGGCAGCATCTTTTTTGCTTTCCCAATCAATGTCAAATCTCTATTACACCCTGATATTCTCCCTTTCTTCTTTAGGTTTCCCTGCTTTCCACTAGTTATGTCCTCCCTGCTATCAGCTTCTGGATTTCATCTTTTCTGGCCACCTGGCCAGACATTTCATTTCCTTGTTGGGATGCAGTGACTAGAAAGCCTCTTCAGGATAAAGTCAGACTTTGGGACATGGGAAGACTAATAACACTTTAGTCATACACAAAGGCTATGAATTATGATGCACAGTTAAGGAGAGGCAGGAACAAAGTCAGGCAGGATGTCCTTGGACTAAGATTAAATACTTTCCTTTAAGTCACTTTTTTTGAAGCTGAATGACAATCCTTTGTTTCAAATAACTATCTTAGGGTTAAAAATTCCCAAGAGCCTGCCTAGTTTGGAAGGCAAATGAACTTAAATCTAAACAAACTAACGGAAGGTAGTAAGGTCACTAAAGCAGTTACTAGCACAGTAGATAGAGGACTGTGCCTGAAGTTAGGAAGATCCGAGTTTAAATCACTCATCAGATATTTACTAACTATTGGAACCTGGGCATGTCACTTAATCTCTATTTTCCTCAGCTTTAAAAGGGAGATAATAACATCTACCTTGAAGGGTTCTTGTGAAGATCAAATGAGATAATATTTATAAAAATACCTAGTATAGTGCTTGGCTGTTATTCCCTTCCCTCTTTCTTCCTCTTCCACTTTTTGTCCTCTACCAACCTGTCCTAAATTTCTGCTTTTATCATGTATATCTATAAAAAACAGTAAATCCCTTGACTTTGGTTCTATATTTTGACAATCTTCACTGTCTTCCTATACCATTCAAATTTGTTTTATGATTATTCATGCGCTTATATTTTTTCTCATAGATTCTAAGCTCAATGAAGGTAGAGATGATGTCTTGATTGTTTTTGTATCTACCTAGCACAATGGAATATTTAATATTCAAATGCTTAAATGGATCTGTGATCAAAGCAGGCAGTTATTCCCTCCAACAATGCAGATTGCAGCCCATCCATACTTCTCCAACTTATTTGACTCTTGTCGAAGTTCTCCCAAATTTCACCATGGGACTTCATCCTTGTGTGGTGAGAGCCCTTCTAGAGCCCTTCTAGCTCTATCATGAGGATACCAATAGAACTCACAAGTTGTCCATTGATAATGCTTCATTTTGGCTATGTGATTTTAGACTAGCTTAGTCTTTTATATTATCTTTTACTTCATTCCTTCATAATTCACTGTTTGCAATATGTTGCAGCCTATGCATACCTACCATATGTATTTCCATTGCTCTCTGGGTGATTTCTGTCAAATCTTCAGAAACACAGAATCTTTTGTGTCTTGCAGCCCTGCACCCAAACAATAAAAATTAGTATTTTTTTTAAACCCTTAGCTTCTGTGTATTGACTTATAGGTGGAAGAGTGGTAAGGGTAGGCAATGGGGGTCAAGTGACTTGCCCAGGGTCACACAGCTGGGAAGTGTCTGAGGCTGGATTTGAACCTAGGACCTCCCGTCTCTAGGCCTGGCTCTCAATCCACTGAGCTACCCAGTTGACCCCAAAAATTAGTATTTTTTTATTGAATTAATTTTATTTTTTAGAAAAAAATTTTCCATGGTTCCATGATTCATGTTATTACTCTCTCCTCTCCCAACACCCCTGCCCCACCCCAGCCAATGTGCATTTCCACTGGAGACATGTACAAAAATATTTATAGCTATGCTCTTTGTGGTGGCAAAAAAACTGGAAAATGAGGGTATGCCCATCAGTTGGGGAATGGCTGAAGAAATTGTAGTATTTTTTGGTGATGCACTACTATTGTGCTCACAGGAATAATAAACTGGAGGAATTCCATGGGAACTGGAATGACCTCCAGGAATTGATGCAGAGTGAAAGGAGCAGAACAAGGAGAACGTTGTACACAGAGACTGATGTACTGTGGCACAATTGAATGTAATAGACTTCTGTACTGGCAGCAATGCAATGACACAGGACAGCTCTGAGGGATTTATGGAAAAGAACGCTACCCACATTCAGAGGAAGAACTATAGGAGTGGAAACACAGAAGAAAAACAACTGCTTGAACACATGGGTTGAGACAGACATAGTTGGGGAAGTAAATTCTAAACAACCACCCTAGAACAACTATCAATAATATGGAAATAGGTCTTGATCAAAGAATTAGTATTTTAAAATATGTACTTTTTTTTTCAGGGAGAAGCCTGAGACTATTTCATTTCTGAGTCCAACTCATTGGCTATTTGCAGCATTTGTCTAAAAGATGTATATATATACATACATATATATATTTATGCATGTATTATGGATACATGTTGTATAGTTTTTTCAGTTATGACTAACTTTTTGTGACTCCATTCAGGATTTTCTTTGCAAAGATACTGGAGTAATTTTCCATTTCCTTCTCCAGCTCATTTTACAGGTGAGGAAACTGAGGCAAACAAGACCAAGTGATTTGCCCAGGGTTACATAGCTAGTAAGTGAGGTAAGATTCGAACTCAGTTCTTCCTGACTCCAGGTCTGGCACTCTATCCACTGTGCCATCTGGCTGCCTTTTGTGTATGTATACACATATACATATAGCCACACATGTGTAATGTTACATATATGCACACACATCTAGGTATATACCTGCATGTGGTATATGTGATATATACACATATATACTCTACACATACATACATACAGAGAGACACAGATTCAGTTGCATATCATGTTCCAGACAACAGACATTATTTATCCTTTTGGCTTTTTCTGGGATGGTAGTTAGGCAAAACTCTTTTGAGTAGTTATGGATCTACTCCAATAGGCCCTGGAATATTCCAGGGCTTACTGCAATTAGTACAATGTCATTAAAAAAAAAGCCATTTAGAGGAGCTCACCATCTATAGGGATTCCCTCTTCCTTCTGGATTCTCTGCTGGATCTCTTCCATTAAAGTGATGAACACCTCTAGTGAGCATATGCCTCCTGCTTTATTCCCTTCTCCATATTAATGATTGCTGAACAAGGTTATCTCTGTTATATCTTTCAAGGAATCTTGTAGAATTTTAACACCTTGTTAGGAAATCCTTTAAAGCACCGTTACTCACTGAAATCAAATGCTTGCTTTTCATCCACAAAACATAACACCTTACATTCTATATACTTTTAAATCAATTTTGACGTTGTAAAGGTGTGGTCTACTGTGAAATATTGCTTGGAAGCCCATTCTCTTCCAGTGTTGTCATCAAGGATGTCCTCAATGCATGTGTAAATTATCTCAGAAAAATTTCTGTAGATGGGAGTGTAGCTTATGGGATGACAATGACTAATGTTCTGTTGCCTTTTTTTAAAGAAATATTATCTGAGATCTTTTCTTCAGCTTTGTGATTTTTCTTTCCTTCAGAAAATTTGGGAATTGATTTCTCAATACCCTCAAAATTGTGCTACTAAAATCACGAGACTCCTTTGTGTATATTTGATCCAGGCCAGCTGCCTTTTCTACCGTTGTTCTCTCCACTGACATTGTTCCCTTCTTGATATGCATATTTGGTATAGTCATGTCAGAAGCTGGATGTGGTGGTTCCATTGTCATTTTTGGGGAAAAGAGTTTGTTAAACACATTTTTGCAGATCTTTGTCACTATTCATCTATTTATTATCTTCCTTTTGGTTTCATTTAAAATATCTTTGGTAAATTTTTAATTTGTCCTTTGAAAAACAGGCTTTCTTTACATTTGTTTTTCCTTTCACTTATTCTCATTTTCTTATGAAGTAATACTGTTCCATTATCCTTCTTTGTGAGATTTTAAAAAACAAGTTTATATTCTAACCCACTGTTGCCCTTAACTGCCACAACCTTCCCTTGATAGCTGAAGTCAAGTGTTTGCTGACTAAAGCAGTTTTTAGGTTCTTTCGGTCTCTTCATCATATTAATTAATTTACATTAGTTAAACTTCAATATGAAGTTCTATCTATGTACTTTTCTACATCTAATTCTAATTTTTATGTTTCAAAAATTCCTTTTAAAAGGTCAGGTCAGATTTTTTTTTAAATTGCACACTGTTTTTTAAATTTTTAAATTCTTCTAGCTATCTTTTGATTTTGATCCGTGCTCTAACAATTTTATGTTCTAACCATTCGTAGACAGTTGATTCAAGATCATATCAATAATGAGTAATTTCCCATCCATTAAAACATAATTATTCTCTTTTTGAGACATTGAGACTCATGATGTCTGAAGCCTTTTGATTATTTTCTTAAAAAATTTAAAAAACATTTTGAACTTAAATCACTCCTCTCAAATTCCATAAGCATTTCTTTATACAAGTGAAGTAGAACATAGAAGAGAATTATGTATTAAATTTATGGGTCTTTATTCCATACCACCTGCTTTAAAAAAGATATAAATTCAATATACTTAAAAAAATTAAAACCCTTACCTTATATATTAGAATCAGAACTGTGTGTTGGTTCTAAGGCAGAAGAGAAGTAAGGGCTAGGCAATGGAGGGTAAGTGATTTGCCTAGAGTCACACAGCTAAGAAGTGTCTGAGGTCAGATTTGAACTCAGAACCTCCTATCTCTGGACCTAACTCTATCCACTGAGCCACCTAGCTGCCTAGAGCATCAGTTCATACAAATCTTTTTAGACATCATCTTTCAGCATTTCTTTTTTTTCAATGATACAAATTCCCAGAACAATGGAAAAAACCAAGCCTAACATTGTACCACATATATACATATATATGTTATCATATCATACTATGACAAAAGAAAATTTCTATAATTACTGAAAACAGGGCAAAACACAAATTTTTAGGAACTGTATGACACTGGAAGGTAGGGACCTGAAATTTAATTCCCAATAAATACATTTGCTAAGTTCCTTAACTTTATATGAAAGAAATTTCTGGTTTCATTTGCCTCCATACTTATTGTTGAGCTGAGTTTACTATTTTAAAATTTCTCTAACTACCAGAATAGAGCTTTCCCCAACTATTTTACTCCTCACTTATTACTCCTCACTTTCAAACTCCACTTTTGGCTATTTATGATCCTCATCCCTAGGTCACCCCTACATCCAGTAGGCTTTTGCAACAGGCTTGCTTAATATTCTAGGAGAAAAATCACAAAATTGCTCTGCTTGAACAACTCATGGCACAGCTTACTTTTCAAGTATGGTTCATTTATTTATTCATTTATTGTGGTATAATTTCTTTAACATTCCCCCTTGTTTTTTTTCTTTTTCTTTTTAAAATCCCCCCTCCCAGAGCTGACAAGCAATTCTACTGGGCTATACATATATTATCACTCAAACAAATATAGTTTATATACAATTCAATCAGACTCTTACAAGTTGACTTTTTCAGATTTTCTTCATCATACATCTAAGTTATGGCAAGATTTCAAGATTACATCGCCAGACTGTTACGAAGGCTTTCTCTTCTGATTCCTCCTATACCTAATTTCTTCTATATCATAAGATCATAGAACTGGACAAAACCTTAGATGTTATCCCAACCTAATTATTCCACAGATGAAGAAACACCCCTACAGTAGATGCCTCACAACTAGATCTAAACCTTTTCTCTGCCACTTATTATATAGGCTTGGGAAAGAAAAATTCCATTCTCTGGACCTCAGTTTGCTTGTCTGTAAGATGGGGTTAACAATGCTTGCATATTCCACCAAATAGACTTACTTATTTTGAGAATTATATAAGAGAATAGATGCAAAATGCTTTGTAAACTTAGCACTTAGCATGGTGTCCACTATGTCTAGTAGCTTGAAAAGAATAGTGTAGGGGCGGCTAGGTAGCACAGAAGATAGCATAGGAGTCACGAGGACCTGGACTGAGATCTAGCCTCAGATACTTCCTAGCTGTGTGATTCACCCTGGGTAAGTCATTTAACTCTGATTGCCTAGCCCCTGCCACTCTTCATTCTTAGAACTGATACTAAGCTGGGTGACTCATTGGATTGAGAGCCAGGCCCAGAGATGGGAGGTCCTGGGTTCAAATCTGACCTCAGACACTTCCTAGCTGTGTGACCCTGGGCAAGTCACTTAACTCCCATTGCCTAGCCTTTACTGCTCTTCTGTCTTAGAACCAGTACACAGTATTATTTCTAAGACCAAAGATAAGGTTAAAAAAAAAAGAGCTGATACTAAGACAGAAAGTAAGGGTTAAAAAAAGAAAGAAAGAAAAGAAAAAAACACTGTACTTGTAGTCAAACCATCAGAACTCAAATCACAACTCCCGCAATTACTGGGTGAGTTAGTCAGGCAATAAACATTTATTAAGAGCCTCCCCTCCTCTCCCCCTTTTCCCCCCAAATCCCCACTATATACCAGGCACTATACTAAGCACTGGAGTGGGTATGGGCAAGTTCATGAAATAATTAAATATAATAAAATCAAATAATATATGTAAACCACTTTGCAAACTATATATGTGTGTTTCTGTACATACTACACATGTATGCATTTAATTATATATATATGTACATATATATATATGTGTATTTAATTATTATTAAGTGGCTTTGGAGCACCATATTCTTCATCTGTAAAATAGGGATGCATATCTGCTCTACCTATTTTATAGGACTGCTGTAGGGAAAGTACTCCATAATTTTCAAGTTCTTTGAGATCTAAGAGTCCCTGTTATTATAAATCCTGTTTCTTTTCTTACAGTCCCACTGTGCTAGTCCAGACCTAATAAGGTCCTGAGGGTGTGGGCAGATTGAACAAGGGGAATCATTTGGCATGATCAGAAGAAAGGCTTGCTTTTTCTCGAAGGCGATTGGCTATGTCTTTTCACTATTCAATGAAATAACTTGTCCTGTCTCCTCCGATGTCTCTTTCCCTTCTCTTAGGAGGCCAGCCCAGAAGCTGAGTGGGCTTCATGGTAGCTAAGAGAACTCAACATTCCTTAAAGCACAATAATATTGTATTATATTCACATACCACAATTTGCTTTTATATGCCCTAGTTGATAGGTACCCCTCAGTTTATAGTTCTTTTTCCTTTTAATTCCATCTGTTTCCCACAGTTGAAGTTTATTTTGCTTGTGACTATGCTCATCAGTATTGTACTATGTTTTAACCCCCACCATCCACATCCCTGTCTGTTTTTCTCTATAGCATTGAATCTATTTTTACATCAGAAATCTTTGGAGGAATGTTCAGTCTTCCTTTGTCTGGTTCAGATAAGAGTGAGGTCTATCTGATGCCTACTCCACCTCCCTCCCTTGGCCCATGTTTGTATACTCTTCTCATGTATTCAATTATGGGTAAGAATACTGAGTTCCATTCCTTTCTTCTTCCTTTTGACAGTACTCTATTTCTCTTCCCCTCTCTTTTCTTTCATCCTTTTACAGAACTAATAAACCCCTAGGTCTTCTGTTTTACTTAAATTTCTTGTTACTCTTTGAAAACATTAAGATTCTGAAGGAACTCTTGTTCCTTCTTCCCTTATTTTAGATAAAATGATAGCTCTTCAGCATCATATAAAGAGCTTTCAATGAGTGATTTTCTCGTACACTTGTGTTTTCATTTCAAAGTTCCTACTAGTTCTGGTCTTTTCATTGGTTTTATTTGCAAGTCCTCTTAGGGTCATTTCACTTCCCTCTCCCATAAGGTTCTACTTAACATGGCAAGAAAAGTTATTTTTAATTGTAAAGCCTATAGCTTTTGTCTTCTAGAGTATAGCCAATTCTCACTTAAGGTAAGTGTGCCATTCTGCAGATCTTCCCTCCTCAGGCTGTGCAACCCTGCCTTGTCCCAAAGCCAGAGCAGCTTTAGTGCCAGGATCAAAGATTCCCCTGTTGCTATTTCCGCTTGGGAATGGAATTTGTGAAATGAGAATTTACATAAAGCAAGAACTGTTTGTATTGTATTCCATAATCTCCTTTCATTTATACAGAAGCTACCAAGTCTTGTGTGTTCCTAACTAGTTCCTTAGTAATTGGATTCTTTATTTATGTTTGTTTGCAAAATACATACATACATATATATATATGCATATATATGTGTGTGTACATACATAAACACATGCACACATGCATATAAACTCTGGATTTTGGTAACAATATGCCAGAGATTTCTGTTTAGGGGATTCCTTTTGAAGTGAGGTAAACTGAGTCACTGATCAGAAAACCTGTTTCTCCCAGGGGAAAGCAGATATCAGAAATGAGCTTTCCTGTGAAGGTCAGTTAGCTCAGAACAAAACAACCTACGGTCAGTATCCATGAGAAAGTAACTCCCTTACTGACAAAGAAGCCAGTCTAGGATAAGATATACAACGGAATGTCCTGTACCTGACGCTAATGATGAATCTGGCTTCTAGATGATAAGGCTTGCTTTCTTCATCAAGGTTATGTTTCATTAACGAGCATTGTTTACTTTGTATCTTGCACCCTATAAAAACTGCATTGTAACTTCAGTCTGGTGCGGCTTTCACTAGGAAAGTCTGTCCTGGCCAGTAGGTATATTTGTTCATCAATAGATTAATAAATAAATATTGGTTTCATTAATTTTAACTTCTGGGTGTCCAGACTCACTTTATTTTTATTATTTTTTTTAAACCCTTAACTTCTGTGTATTGGCTCCTAGGTGGAAGAGTGGTAAGGGTGGGTAAAGGGGGTCAAGTGACTTGCCCAGGGTCACACAGATGAGAAGTGTCTGAGGCTGGATCTGAACCTAGGACCTCCTGTCTCTAGGCCTGACTCTCAATCCACTGAGCTACCCAGCTGCCCCGCCAGACTCACTTTATGAGGTGCACCACTTCACTTTTAGGAGGCTATAGGTGGATTCTTTCAATTTTTACTTTGCCATATGGTTCTAATAGCTCTGGAAATTTTCATTTATAATTTCTTGAGACAGTGTCCAGAATGTATTTTTTAATTATGGTTTTCAAAGACTCTGATGATTCTTTTTAAAAATTAAAACCCTTATCTTCTGTCTAGAATCAAAAATATCAGTTCTGTAAGGGTTAAATTAGAAGTTTTGACAAAATAAGAGAGCAGCTTTTAATAATTTAAGTTTTAATGAGAATATAGTAGAGTTGGGGGCAGCCGGGTAGCTCAGTGGAGTGAGTCAGGCCTAGAGACAGGAGGTCCTAGGTTCAAACCCGGCCTCAGCCACTCCCCAGCTGTGTGACCCTGGGCAAGTCACTTGACCCCCATTGCCCACCCTTGCCAATCTTCCACCTATGAGACAATACACCAAAGTACAAGGGTTTAAAAAATAAAAAAAGAAAAAAGAAAAAAAAAGAGAATATAGTAGAGTTGTAAATTAATATTATCCCTTTAAGCCAGAGAAAAGAAAACTTCTAGCAGCTCTTTAACAATTAACAATTTGGGCAGCTGAGTAGCTCAGTGGATTGAGAGTCAAGCCTAGAGACAGGAGGTCCTAGGTTCAAATCTGACCTCACACGCTTCCCAGCTGTGTGACCCTGGGCAAGTCACTTGACCCCCTTTGCCCACCCTTACCACTCTTCCACCTATGAGCCAATACACAGAAGTTAAGGGTTTAAAAAACAAAACAAAACAAAAAAAAACAATTAACAATTTAGTTTAATTAAAATTGAGATAGTAAAAGAATATAGTAAAGGAAAGAAATATAGATAGAGAAAGAAAATTTCCTAATGTATATACTAGTTATCCTAACCACTTATAATTACTACCTAAAACTGCTGAGATCCACCTATAACTGTCTATAACTACTGTTAGAGAAAGTCCAGCTGATCACTCTTCAACTCAGCTCACCAGGCCGAATCAATATCTATCTATCTCCCAACCATCAACTAATCACCAACCCACACCACCAGCAACCAACCACCAGCAACCAACTCACAACCAGCAGCCAACTTCCCCACAACTGCCAGCCTTAACTGAGCAACTGACAGCCCCAACTGTCAGCAACTGATTCCTTTTTATAACCTTTTCTTACCTCACTTCCTGTCACTGTGGACGGGTTAATCCCTACATGTCTCTATGGTAAGAGGACCTCCAGGTCCCCTGACAAATTAAAAAAGGAATAAAGAATTCCTTTTTACAGTTCCAAAGCAGAAGAGTGGCAAGGGCTTAGGCAAGTGGAGTTAAGTGGCTTGCCCAGAGTCACACAACTCTGGGCCAGATTTAAATGTAGGACCTCCGGTCTCTAGCTTGCCTCCTATCCAGTAATCTGATAGTTCTTAATTAATCTCTCTTTGACCTGTTTTCTAGGTCAGTTGTTTTTGATAGTAGATATATTAAATTTTCTTCTTTTTTTTTATTTCAAAAAAATTCTTAAAAAAATTTTGTCCTAACATTTTTTGAAGTCCTGTGGAGTCATTAATTTCTATTTGGTCTACTCTAATTTTCAGGTAACCTGTTTCTTGGGTAAAATTTACCACTTTCTGTCCAAGTTATTCTCCTAATTTTTCCTTCCTTTTTTTCTGAAAAAAGTCTCAATCTTTTTTTTGTTTTGTTTTGTTTTGTGGATTCCTTTGGCAGTCTGGTGAAACCTACAGATTTTTTTTCAATAAAATGTTTTTAAATGCCTAAAATATAATATGTAGAATTATAAAAGGAGTTCACTATATTGATCAAATATTTATCAAATTATTATTTCTAAAAAACAGTGGCTTTTATTTTTTTCTATCTCTTGCTCCATTTCTTTTAGACACATATATTCTTCTGCTTATTCAGATTTATAGTCTTGGTTCCTATGAACTGGGGCTTTGTTCCAAGGCGAGACTTTGCTCCTTGCTACTTTTTTGAGGTAGGATGGTTGGTTTTGTTTGGTCACCTGGGTTTCTGGACTGACTTCTACCTCCTAGAGTTTGTCTGTACTTAGAATGTTGCAAGGTTTCAGGTTTCTAGGACCTTTGAGATTCAGAGCACTGGACTCTTGGAGTCCTCTCTGGAATCTTAAGTCAGAATGCTAGAGTTCTAAGAACCCCTGGACCTAGGGAGTCTCAACATAAACACTGCCATGGTTGGACTGGCCATTGCTGCTCTAGGGTTGTTTCCAAAGTTCAAGCTGTGTTTCTAAACATCCAAAGGCTTTCTTATGGGAGTTCTCTAATCTTGTTGCCTCTGGCTATACGGTCTTGCAGGCTACAGATGTCTGGTCTTTCTCTTTCATCTTGTTTGTGCTGCCATTTTTTTCTGGCAGACCCCTTTTTCTATGGCTTCTGGGTTTCTGGATGACTATTTGTGCAGTTCTTGGATAGATAAAATTACTATAATTTTTCATTGTGTTTATTGATCATTATTTGGCATGGGAGTTGGGTTCTCTACTCAGGCAACCTCCTTAGCCTGAAGTCTCTTGATTCTTTTTTTGGATAATGTATTCATAATATATAGGCACAAGGTTTCTGAAGCACTTTCATATTTTTGGTCTTTTAAATTCCTTGTTCCTGCCCCTATTTTCCAACATATTCTATGCTATTCTTGCTTATTCTCATTTTCATCAACCATGTCTGTACTTTTTTTTTTTTTAAACCCTTACCTTCCATCTTAGAATCAATATTCTCCACTGGTTCCAAGTCAGAAGAGCAGTAAGGGCTAGGAATGGGGGGTTAAGTGACTTGCTCAGGATCATCCAGCTAGGAATTGTCTGAGACCAGATTTGAATCCAGGACCTCCTGTCTTTAGTTCTGTTTCTCAATGTACCACCTAGCTACATCCACCATGTCTGTACTTTTATATTGGCTCTCCCACATAACTAGAATGTGCTCTCTCTTCATCTCTTCCTCTTAGTATCTCTGACTTTCTTTAAGACTCAGCTAAAATGTCACCTTTTGCAGGAGGCCTTTCTCTGTCCCTTGACTTATTACCTCTCCTCTAGATGCTAAAGCCTTTCTTGCTAAGCTTACCTTGCATATCTTATGTGAACCTATGCGTGTATGTTAGACTGTAAGCTCCTTGAGGATAAGAGCTATTTACTTTTTCTTTGTATCCCTAGTGTTTAACATAATGCCTGGCACACTTATTTGTTGCTATTCAGTTGTGTCAGTCATGGCCAGCTTTTAATGACCCTATCTGGAGTTTTCTTGGCAAAGAAACTAGAGTGATTTCCATTTTCCTCTCCAGCTCATTTTACAGGTGAGGAAATTGAGGCAAAAGGTGACTTGCCAGAGACACACTGGTAGTAAGTGTCTAAGGCTGGATTCAAATTCAGGAAGTTGAATCTTCCTGACTTCAGGCCTGGTACTTTACCCACTGCAACACCTACCTGACTAGCTGGTACATATTTAAGTGCTTAATAAATGCTTATTATGGAATGTCTCTATCTCTTTACCTTCTGCAAGAGATGGCATTGAGCTACAATGATTTTTATGGCAGCCTTTCATGCAAATATTTATCATAAGTAGTGCAATACATGGTGACCAAATGTCTCATGAAATGATATTTGTGTTTGTCTTTGTACATATGATTAAAATCAATTTCACCACCTTCTTTACTTGATACTTCGAGAAAAATCAAGTCATTCTTCTATTTAGTTGCAACATTTCTCTATTTTTTTAATTCCATTTTTAGTGAGAATACAATTTTGTTTTTAGATTAGCATGTCCATTCATTGGTCACTGGACTAGGATCTCATTTTGAGTAACAAAAACTAAGTTAATATTTCTAGATAAAGTAAAAGTTCTGTGATTGTGGGAACCATCCTCTTCCTTTCCCTTCATTCTGCCACCATCATTAAAGAAGCAGAAGAGGACCATGTGGGAGTGAAGACCATTTTATATTTTCCTTTGTTTCGTGGTTCACCATGTCTAAAGAATTCATCACTTAGTACCTAGGCTAGTGACGATGAGCTAGGCTGGTTCTTGGAAAGCAGAAATAATCTTTTGCCAAAATAGTACTCAAAGTCTTTCTAGGATGATAGAATCTTCCAAAGCTTGGGCTCTGCTGGCAAAGCCTTTGAGAATCCAGGGTCACCTTCATGCTCCAATGTGGCATTAAGAATATGACTTGGTAGAGGAATGTAGTTAGAATGCCTTCAGGATATGTTGAGTGAATATGTCAATGGAAATCTAACTT
>NC_058131.1:153401173-153409944 GCF_016433145.1 Gracilinanus agilis | reverse complement strand
CTTCCTTCCTTCCTTCCTTCCTTCCTTCCTTCCTTCCTTCCTTCCTTCCTTCCTTCCTTCCTTCCTTCCTTCTCTGATGATGATTCCCTTTTCTGATGAGGAATTCTCTATATGATTTCTGTTAAGAATGTCAAGCTACAACAATTCCTACTGTCTCCAGAGGAGTTTAGAGTTGGGAGAGATTATCTTCCCTTCAGTCCTGCCTATCCTTTCCTCTCCTGGCTGCTGCTGACTTCTGTCCTTACCTCTTTTTCTTGGAGCCAGGTCAAAGAGAAGATGGAGCCTCATGTCCCTGAGTTCTTACCTGAATCTACATTGTTGTGGGAGAAACACACCCAAGTTTGTAGCAGGGTCTCACTCCAAGAATGGGACACCCAAACTCCATTCAACCCAGAAGTAAGAAAATAATTTTATTTGAAGAAGTGGTTTATGGTGGTATAATAGCCCAATAGTTGATGGAATAATCTGAGGGCTAATCAGGTAGCCTTAGGGCTGATGGATAAACCCAGAAGCTAGTAGAGTAGCAACTTTGGAGCTGATAGTATGAAGTAGCAGCTCCACTGTAGAATGGCAACTTCCATTGAGGAGCGGCAGCTTCTACTGAGGAGTAGAAGCTTCCATACCCTGTGGATCAGGGTTGGCATATTTATTGGGGTCTAGGAGTTTGTCATCTCCCATTCCAGAGAAATCTTCGCTTTTCCCCAAAATCTGGAAGATAGGCATGGCCAAATGCAGGTGGAGGTGTGTTTTGGGGTTTATTGTCATAGGGAATAAGAAGCATGTGCAAGTTTGGGGGATTCTTCTGGAATGCCAGACTCCCTAGTGCGCAGGTTCCATGTCCCTCCATTGTCCACTTTGTCATCATTTGTCCACGTGGAAGAGGTCTCGCTGCCCTCCCGGAATGAGAACGTGGGGAGGTGGGATGCGGTCCATTGGGAGAACCACTATAGGTAATTAATTGTGTCTTTCAGTTCTAAGAACAATATGAGTAATGAATACCCAGAGCTGATGCCCATAGAGACTATCACAGATCCAGTACACAGAATGGGTGACTGATCAATCTGCAATTCATGCCTAACTAATGTGGAAACTGCAGCTTTTGCAGTTGATGTTTAACCAGTGCTCACTAGTGAGAAATGCAAGATTTCAGCGTTTGAGGGTCCTGCTCCTATTACTGCCCCTTACTGCCCACTGTCAGTCCGCATCAGACACTGGCAGTCTTGCCTGAGAAATGTTTTGTGGGGTAGAAAAAGGAGGAGGAAAGAGAAGAAGAAAGCTGTCCCCTAACTAGTCTTTGTCTTTGCAAACCAAGTCGAAGGCAGTGTGTGTTGTGGGGCTAGGACCCTGGAGACCCAAGGCATGTGAAAGGCCATGGCAATCTTTCCAAGGGCACCAAGATTTACTAACAAACATGCCCGGGTGCACAAAGACCAAGCCTGCAGGAGGAGCGCCCACTCCCAGAACTCTGGTTGCTGGGGTGTCTTGACTCCAGCCTGTCTGGGGAGTTTTCTGGTGCTCCTTGTGGTATGAACTTTCTCTCCCTCAGAGATAGGATAAACCACATCCACTTTCCCTGTCCCTCCCCCTTTCTTCATTGCCTCAGAGGATCATGGATCTAGGGCTACCAGGGACTTGGAGAACTTGCTCCTTCTTTCCCATCCCAGACAAGGAATCGAGGGGCCCCTCTCTTTGTCCCTCCCTCGGATTCCCAGATGCCAGAGGATGAGATTTTCTGTGTTTTCCCCTTCCCTTCAACCAAAATATTCATTTATAAAGAACTACTGTGTGCAGGCACAAATACAAACAGGAAAGGCCTCCTGTGGGAGGTAATACTTGAGCGGAGCCTTAAATGATGGGGCATTCTATGAGGCAGGGGTGAAAGAGAGAGAGTATTTTAGGCTTGGGAGACAGCCAGAACCCAGCTATGACTTGGAAGCTCGTGGGACTTGGACAGTTGGACTTGGAGTCAGGAAAACCTAAATTAAGGGGCAAATAGGTGGTTCAGTAAATAGAGAGCCAGGCCAAGAGATGGGAGGTCCTGGGTTCAAATCTGATATCAGACCCATCCTAGTTGTGTAACCTTGAGCAAGTCACTTTAGGCCCAATTCCTAGCCCCTTACTGCTCTGTTGCCTTGGAAACTTTGGAACAGATACTTAATACTGATTCTAAGGCAGAAGAGAATAGTTTTATTTAACAACAACAACAACAACAAAATAAAACAAAGCAAAACCAAAATTCCCCTAAACAACAATGCTTAGTAAAAATCTAGCCTCAGGGGCAGCTGGGTAGCTCAGTGGATTGAGAACCAGGCCTAGAGATGGGAGGTCCTAGGTTCAAATCTGGCCTCAGACACTTCCCAGCTGTGTGACCCTGGGCAAATCACTTGACCCCCCTTGCCTACCCTTACCACTCTTCCACCTATAAATTAATACACAGAAGTTAAGGGTTTAAAATAAAAAAATCTAGCCTCAGACACTTAGTAGTTATATGACCCTGGGCAAGTCATTTAACCTTCCAACCTCAGTTTTTCATTTGTAAAATGGGGATGTTAACATAACATAACATAACATAACATAACATAACATAACATAACATAACATAACATAACATAATTATCTTTCTATCTCTCTGTCTTCGGGTCTGTCATCTATATGTCTTTCCGGTTAGATTATTTTGAATCATAACTAGGCAGCAAGGTGAAAAGTAGATAGCATTGGGCTTGGAATTCTTGGAATTCAAAAAGACTTGAATTCAAGTCCTCTCTCAGATACATAATTATTGTGACTCTGTGTAAGTCCCTAAATCTCTCCTAACTTTAGTTTTCCCTTTGGTAAAATGAGGGTAACAATAGCACTTACCTCACAGAATTGTTGGGAAAATCAAATGAGTTAACATTTACATAAATGTAAAGGGCTATATAACTAAAATTTCTGGTCTTTTGCTTATAATTCACTTTGGGTTTGGGTAGGGAATTGAGGAAGGGCTTGAGCCCTAAGGCAGAGACATATCTGTGCCTGGATATGCACAGAGGGAATGACCAAAGTAGCCTACAGTTAAGAAACCAAGAGACCAGAGTGTTCAAAAATGGAAAGGCTTGGGGGAGGAGAAAACTGTACTGAAGTGTTAGAATTATTAGAGAAGAGGGAATGTGGAGCCAAGAGTCATAGCTTTTAGCAATAAAGATCTAGACAGAATAGAATAAACCTTAAAGGTGGAGATAAGGTCATCAAGGGGTAGTGAGTAAGGGAGGGTCTGAAAGTGGCAGTGGGGAGCAAGAGAGTAAAATGTCCTTCTGTTCCTGTGTACCTTCATTTGGGTGCTCCTAGTTTCCAGCTTCAAGAGGGAAGATGGCAGGCCTAGAGATGGGAGGTCTTAGGTTCAAATCTGGCCTCAGACACTTCCCAGCTGTGTGACCCTGGGCAAGTCACTTGACTCCCATTGCCTACCCTTACCATTCTTCTGCCTTGGAGCCAATATACACAGTATTGATTCCAAGACAGAAGGTAAGGGTAAAAAAAAAATAAAAAAGAGGGAAGATGGAGGAGATCAAACTCACTTTTGGTTGCTAAAGGAAAAAGACTCTGGGAAGATGTGAAAAGAGCTGGCAGTATCTATCTTGTCCATACTTTAGATTTGTCATTTGAGAGATTTAAGTTGAGGATATTCTCAGCCCCAGGGGCCTTAGATATAAAGCTTGGGATTCCCCCTTACTCCCAAATAACAAAGCAATCAAAAGTTAGCTCAAACCCAATCCGATCCTTTAGATAATTAATATTTAAAGATGTAGATACATATAATTCTAGTTGTGACATCCCTTCTCCCTCTGAGGAGAGCAGAGTGACCTTGGACCCTATCCTCTTGCTTCTCTTTCTGGCAAGAATGAAAATCTCCCTTGGAAAAGGAATGGAGGAGAACAGGCTAGAGATACCTATTTTGCCTTCCTTCAAATCATACACAAGAAAAATCATTCTGTAACCATGAGTCTCTCTACACATGTGAGTCCCATTGACTCAGACTTTATATATAGGATCAAGGTTTATTGGGTCCCATGTGGAGAGCACCCCATACCCAGAGTCACATACATTGTCACTAGAACCCTATGTTCCTAGTATCTTCCTCCTTTTTTTCCTTCTTCCTTCTTACCCCATTCCTTAAGATATACTTTTCTGAGCTCCCCTCTTTCCTTACCCCAAATCTCTTCCCTTCTCCCACTCCATTTCACAGGATGGGATGTTCTAGGTTCCCCTCACCCCTTCCCTTACTTCTCTCTTCTTTCTACTACCAGGTTTTCCTCACCTCTTCCCTTACTTCTCTCTTTCTTCTACTACCCAGGAAGGAATATTCCAAGGTCTTTCCTCCTTCCCAAATCTCTCTGCTCTCCCCACTCTACAGGATGTAGTGCTCTGCATTCTTCTCTCCTCTCACTTAGCTTTTCCATCCACTTCACAATATGAGAGGTTCTGGGTTAGGCCAAGTTGTTGAATTTTCTTTCAGATTTGTGAGGTGATGCTTAGGGAAAGCTCCCGTAAGGAGCTGGGAACCCTCATTGAGAAAGGAGGAGAATATGAACAGATTCCCAGGACACATTGGATAAGTTCTTGAATGATGACAACAAAATGAATTATTAATGGATTCTGAGGATAGCTGATATATCATCATACACTTGATGGTCTGTGACTTGTGTCACAGACACAATAGTCAGGGAAAATGACCAGAGTGTACTCAAAATGCCCCTCAGTGTGCCCATAAGAAATAGAATCTTGGGGTTAGAGGACCTCTGATTATATCCTGGTCAAATTCAGCTTTCCTGAGTTTCCCTTTTCGGAGAATATGAAAAGGAAAATCATATGGTGTTAGTGAAGATGCTATCTCTTTCCTGGCCCAGGATGACCATGCAGACCACTCAGAATGCCCCTCAACCTGTCCATCAGAGAGAGTCTTGGGGTTAACTGTGAGTGTATCTTAGGTCAAGTTTAGTTTACTTGAGTTTACTTTTTGGAAAAAAGGAGAATCATATGGTGTTAGTGAAGATGCTGTCTCTTTTCCAGGCTCACAGTGACCATCTGGAGATGTGAGACTTCAGAGCTAGAAGACAATTGGAGAGTTCTAACCAATCCTTTAGGTCCAGGAAGGGTGGATAAATGAACTTTCAGACAAGAAGAGACTTCAAGTAGCCTTAAGCACTTCCTTCACAGCCCAGGAGCAGGGGGGAAAGATTATTCAGGACTGAATATAACCTATGGCTACTCAGGGTTAGAACCATACAGTGAAGAGTGAATCAAACTCTGTCTACCAATCAGCAACTTTTAAGTTATTCAATCAAAAACTTAAGTACCCCTACTTAGTACCTTACCACTCACTAAGTATGAGAGTTCAAAAGTCACTTGCTAGAGTGGGTGACAACTTCAGAGGCTATTGCCCACCACCCCCACCAAGCAGTGCTAGGCAAATTGAAAGACTGCAATTGGTTCTGGTAAAGTGGGGAAGTGGCAGGAAGTAACATTGAGAAAACAGCTTTAAAAAGGCCAGCTCCAGGATTCAGTCATTCTCTCTGAATTGGTAAGCTGGACTGGAGGAGGACACTCTTTCCCTGGATCCTTCATCAATTTGAGGTGGTGAGTGGAGTGATTCCTTCCTTGGTTCTTTGGTGAGGAGACCCTCTCTGCTCCTTGGCACTTTGGTGGGACACTCCCTTCAGCGTGAGTTCTGGTGAGATTGTTGGTGGTCTTAGCCTCATGTGCACTGAAGGTTCTCAGGGGATTCTTCAGCATCTCCTGGCTCTTTGGATTTCAGCTTCCTAATTAGGACTTTAGATTCTGGTGAGATTCACTTTCAGATTTGCGTTTGTGATCTGGAGACATTAGGATTAAACTCAGGGTATTGGTAGCTAGGCAGTACTTTCTGTCTCTTTATCTATATTTTTTCACTTTCACTCTTTCCACCTCTGTAAATAAAGCTGCTAAAAGTCATTCTGACTTAAGTGGTAATATTTTTAAATCAGTGACCACAATATTACTTTAGAATTCTCATATTTAGCATAAAACCTAAATTTAAATTCTTATAGTACCCTTAGGGATGCTTCCTTTTTGTCCCAGGATCAGAGGAATAGGTAGGTGAAGAGGCTGAGCAATGTTTGAAGAATAAAACTAGGGTGAAAATGTTGAAGACAAAGAAGTCTTTTGAAGAGACAGATGAAGGAAATATTGGTACCAGTGGTAAATCGGTAGACTCAAGGAATGCAAGTTGGGATCTGAGCCCATTTCTTAAAAGTAGTGTGTTATAATAGAAAGGGCATTGACTTTGGACCTAAAATGCCACCAATGTGACTTTTCATAAGTCATTAGGCTCATATTTTAAATGGAAGGGGTTGGATTAAAGGAATTTCTGAGTCTCTCTCCATCCCTATGAGCCCAAGGGCTCAGCCTGAAAGGTGGTAGGGTAGAGGTGAGGGCAAAGGCTAGCCACCAACCCTTAGCATTTGTTCCTTAGACTAGTTTGGGAAACTAGTATGTGAAGCTTTTTCTCAGCAAGCTCCAGCACTGAGTCAGGGGGCTGCCACCCTCTCGGTCTCCCTTTGTTCACATGGGTGTTTTGTTATTCACCAGTAATTACCCTAAATGCTACATCTGTTGTCATGACAACATCTTACCCATCCTTAGGTAGAAGCCCTATTTGCAGGGGAGTCAGTCTCAGCCAGGCTCCCAGGTCTTCTGCCTCTATTTCCCCTCCCCCCCCATATTCCCCTTTTTTATAGACTCCTCTTCCTTGCTTTTCAGTTCTTTCTTGCTTTTACTTCTTGTCCCCCTCGTTCTTACCATTTCAACTTTGATTCCTTCTTTCATTGTTGCTCCATTTTTCTCTCTGTCTCTCTCTCCACCTCTCCCTCTCCATGCTTCTCCTTCCTTCCCTCCCCCACTCTCTTTCTCTGTTGTTTCCTCACTAGATGAATCCCAGCTTTATGACTTTATCTGGTTAGAGCCTGAGCTCTGGCTGGGAGAAGGGCTCCTCCTAACTGGAGATAGAGTTGGGTCTGCAGTGGTCTTCCTATCCCCTTGGATAGATTAGATGGTCAATAGTTATAGTACTTGACAGTCATATAACACTTTAAGGTATACAAAATGCTTCACACGTATTATCTCATTTGAGCCTCATGACAACATCAAAGTGAGTATCACAGGCATTGCTATCCCCATGAAGGAACTGAGGGTCACTCAGCAAGTGTGGAGGCAGAATTTGGACCAAGTTGGGTAGCTGTTGAAAAGCAGGGAGGTATTTCCTGCTGAGGAAGCAAGAAGGTAGATGATTGATTAGACCAGTGATGGCAAACTTATGACACGTGTGTCATGTGATATTGGAAGGGAATGTATGTTTTATAATCTATAATGTAAAATTTAAATTTTTTGAGAATAATTTCAGGATAAGAAATTTGCCACCTCCCCAGAATTCAGACAATGAACCTCTTTGGAGAAGACACCACGAAGATGCCTGAAGAACCTACACTGCATCATGAAGATCCAAAATGAACTTTGGGGTGCAGTTGGCTGAACTATGGGGAGTTGAATGCATTCGTTTTTAATGTACACTCTTATGCAGAAGGGGGCTGCCCCCTAATTGGCTTTTTTGTCAATGTGCCTAGCAATCATTGATTCATTGTTTTTGTCTTCTTTTCTTTATCCCCAAATTACTGTAATTTATAAGTTAGTTATGTTTACAAGAGCTTTCGGGGAGACTGATCTCCCTCATGCTCTTCAGGGGGGAATGTGATATTGGAAATTTGGGAGTCCTTGAACTTATTTTAAGGTCCCTGGTCTAAACTTCCTGTGGACATTTAGATCTCTTTCAAACTACATTTCCCATGATTCAACTGGCTTCCTGTCTTACGTGGTTATGTAAGACAACATAAACAGAAGGTTAAATAGGGAAACTGGGATTGGTACTTCCTCTCTTTTCCTGCTGAAGCAGGTAGGTGGGAAGGTATGGCGCAGCATTTGAATTAGCTCTCATCAGGCATGTGGCTTTATTAGCAATATGGTTATCAATAAACCCCTAATATTTTTATATGTATCCATTTTATTTCTTATAGTTAGCACTGACATGTGTAGCCATTTTCGATGACCGCAACTGCATACAGAGAAGTATGGGGCTGCATGCCGAGGTTGAAACATTTGCTGTAGTGTAGTGTAGACACTCTGTGCTCTATAGATGACAATTCTACCTATATTAATTTACCTATTTTGGTTTATTAAATATTTATATGTTACAATTACACATTTTTTTTATTTAAACTATAAATATCATGAAATTATGTTGTTTTTTCTCAAAGTGACACACCACCTGAGTTATGTTTGGTTTTTTGGTGAATTTTGACACACCAAGCTCGAAAGGTTGCCCATCGCTGGACTAGTCATTAAGCTCTATAAGGTCAGGGACCATATTTTATCTAAGCTTTGTCTTTTCTCTTAGGCATTTAATAAATGTTCACTGAATGAATGAATTAGGTGTTCAAACAACTGGACAAGGGGAGTTCAGAAGCGTTTTCTTCAGGGCCTAGCACAAGAAAACTTTTCCATTGCCAGCTTCTCCTTTCTTCCAGTCATCTCTACTTCTAGAATATCAAAACATCATAGGCTCCAGAAACAAGTCCTCCCTCCTTTCCTCCCTTCCTCCCTCCCTTCCTTTCTCCCTCTCTCCCTTCCTCCCTCTCTCCCTCCCTCCCTCCCTCCTTTCCTTCCTTCCTTCCTTCCTTCCTTCCTTCCTTCCTTCCTTCCTT
>NC_058131.1:153270789-153398235 GCF_016433145.1 Gracilinanus agilis | reverse complement strand
TTCCTTCCTTCCTTCCTTCCTTCCTTCCTTCCTTCCTTCCTTCCTTCCTTCCTTCCTTCCTTCCTTCCTTCCTTCCTTCTCTTTTGTCCTTCCTTCCTTCCTAGACTTCTGTTAATTTTTTATTTGATATCCTTCAATATCTCCATTGCTATAATAATGGAGACTAGATCAGACAAAGGTTTAACACAAACTCACTTAATCCAAGTAACACACCAATTACTGTTGCTGTCAGTGTAAAACTTTGTAATATAATATAAAGTGCAATGTAAATACTTCCTTCTTTTCTTCCTTGAAGTGGGGTCTTGTACTAGAGAACCTGGCCTCAATTCCGTCCATGAGTATTTGAAATGGATTGCTCTACTGGATGTGTGGACAGTCTTTACAAAGAAATCTTTTCTCTATATAAGGATTCCAGAAGCCTTTAATATGCTCCTTTGTTCTAGAAGTAGGACAGGGGAATATTGGCTCTTTTGCTCCCCTGGCTTATGGAGGAAAACCAACTTAATCATGGTGGTTCTTAGGCTGGAGTTGGAAACTCACTGACTCCTTCTACTTCAGTGAACTATTCAGAGACTCTCAGCCCCAGTATCCCCTCAAAAGACTTCTGATGGCTTTATTACAGAGAGGGTCATTATTCAAGCAAAGGAAAATGCTGCCCAAGATCTCTACAGATGCTTTTCTCTCCAGCTTCTAGATGATTTTTCCTCCCTCCTGCTTCTTCCCTTTCTGCAACTCCAAGCGTCTTCTTCTGCAGAGTATAGCAGAAAGAGGGCTGAACCTGCCATCAGAATCCTGCTGACTAGATGTGTGACTTTTGGCAAGTCACTTCAGACTTCCCCATCTGGTTCTTCATCTCTCAATTGAGATTTTTGGAGTATATGTGATTTCATAGTTCCCTTCTATCTCTGATATTTTGTGTTGAATAGGTGTATGTGATTCAGATATGGATATGATGATGCCATCACTGTTCAATAATGAAGAAATGTGCTTGAGGGAAAAGGGTCCCAATTGAAATCTGCCCCCCTTCAGTCACCTTTGATATGCTGGAACTCCACCCTGAGTGACAGCCCTCTTTGATACTTTGCTGGAATGGTCTGTTTTTCAGTTGGTGCTCCACTGACCACCCTCAAGTCATTTCATGGATGTGCACTTTCTTAAACAAAATAAAACAAAAGTGAGCAGGATGTCAAAACTCGACTTGGGGCCCCAATTAGATACATTTCTGTAAACAAGAGGAGGAGAAGGAGGAGGAGGAAATTGGAAGGCACTGGGGGCTCTGCTTCTAAGAATGGAATGGGACAAAGAACTTATGGTCTATAATCCCTGCAACTCCCAGGAGAGATACATTGGGTCATTGGGCTCTTTGTGAAAAATGGACCCCAGGCTGGTCCTCATTTTATGATAGGATCCTGTTTATGACCAGATAGCTCAGAATCTTGGAGGCAGAATGACCCAGGAGTCCAACCCCCAGTGATGAAGCCAAGCCTCAGTTGGTGGGATAGGAGGCTGATTGGCTGAGACAGGTAGTTACAAGAATGAGATGGAAAGAAAGTCAGCCAATACTTTGCTTTCCTCTGCCTTTGTTGCCTTAGAGCTGTGCTTTCTCAGTTCTAGGGCTTGAGGAGGGGAACAACTCAAGTAATCCTTCCCCCATCCCAATGATCCCTGGAGAGGGACTTGGGGAAGCTCGGAACACACTGTCCCAGGAGTGAGAGCTGTCAAGATGATGGAGATGAAGGTTTATTTTTAACAGCTGAAACATGTCAGCAAAAGCCTCTTCCAGGCCAAGGGAGGGATACAAAACACTGAATTTCCTTCCCTCTCCTCTCTGGGATGTGAGCCACATTCTGCTAGTGGGTTGCTGAGCCCTAGGGCCAAACAGGACTTGGGAACACCAGCCTCTGACAAAACACCAAGTCCTTCCACTGCACGCTTCATGGCTGCCACCACCCATCTGGAAGGTTCCTTTGTGGAGACTCTTGCCCTTCCTACCCCCTCTCTTCTCCTGGCTCCCTCCTTAGGGGCAAGGCATCTAAGAGCAGCATACTTTCACGTCGCTGCTTTAGTTTGGTGTCATTTTACTGCTCACACAGGCAAAAATGGGAAGAGAACAGTCACAGAGGGCAGCTCTGACAAGCTTTGGAGGTTTCTCCTTCAGAGATGGATCATTAGGAGATGCCCTAATCCTGTCCCCAGAGTCCAGTTCCTCTCCGGCTAAGTTTCCCTTCCTGGTTCTCTGTGAATGCACACATTCTGGCAAATCTGCATCAGAACTGGACCTACTGGCTCACCTGTATCAGGAAACTCCCTCCCCCAATGCAGGTCTAAACCTTCTCTGCATTTGATGGCCTTAGATAGCTTCCTAGGGCACTAAGAAGATGTGACTTGCCCAGGTCATGTCAGAGATAGGACTCAGCCCAGAATGTCCTGATTCTGAAGTCAGTCATTTTGTGGTTGAGTCGCTTCTGACTCTTTGTGACCCCATTTGAGGTTTTCTTGGCAAAGATACTGGAGAGGTTTGTTATTTCCTTTTTTCCAGTTCACTTTCTAGGTGAACAAATGGAGGCAAAAAGGGTTAAGTGACTTGCCCAGGGTTACATAGCTAGTAATTGTCTGAGGCCAGTTTTGAACTGAGGAAGATGAGTTTTCTTGACTCTAGACCAGGCATTCTATCCACTGTGCCACCTTGCTTTTCCCCAGTAACCTTAATCTTAATTCTCTAAATAGCCCAGAAATCTTTAGGAAATCACTCGGGAACCCTAAATCCAGAAGTGAGTTGGCTTTTACCTGCTATTAGGTAGCAGGACTTATCAGCTACCTCCTAGCCACAAATATGATCTTTTAAACATAGTTTTTCTTTCTCCTCTTTGTTGAGACATCTGGGATTGGAGGAGAGACCCAGGTTTACTTAATTTGCCTTTTCTGAGATTCCCCATTGATTTCCTTTGGTATGATCTTAGAGAAATGTATTTTCTCTCTCTGGGACTCAGTTTTTCTGTGCAGAGTGAGCTGTTGAGCATACAAATCTGAACTTCTGAGGGAAAAAATCTAGAGAAATCTGGAAGCCAGTTATCCTCTAGGACCAGGGACAAGGGAACAGAAAGGCTGGATTTTGGCTTCAGTTTACCAGTCTGGTGGTAGAAATTTTGATGAATTTCTATGCTGAAGAACAGGGTATAGATTGCAAATCAGCCAGGCCCCCTCATACCACATCATTCTTATTTATGTCAACTTTCAAATTCTCCATCTATAGGTAGCCTTTCTTCCATTTGCTCATCTGATTCTAAATATATTGCCTTTGTTTCCAAATCTGTAAAATGAGGACTTGAGCTAGATTATATCTAAGGACACTACTAGCACTAACATTTTATAATTTTATGATCATCCACCTAGTGTTCTAAGCTAGCTTCTGGGCTTAGTTCCCCTGGCAGTCACATTGAACCTCCACCATCATCAATAGCAACATGATCATTACCGTCTTTACTCTAATTTATAGTGCACTTTAAGGTTTGGAAAGCACTTTTGTTGTGGTTGTTCAATCATTTCAGGAGTATCTCACTCTTCCTGGCTCCATTTGGGATTTCCTTGGCAAAAAACTGGAATAGTTTGTTATTTCCTTTTCCAGTTCATTAAAAACAAACAAATTTTACCTTCTGTTTTAGAAGTGATGTTGAGTATTGGTTCCAAGGCAGAAGAGTAGTAAAGGGCTAGGCGACTGGGATTAAGTGACTTGTCCAGGGTCGCATAGCTAGAAAGTGTCTGAAGCCAGATTTGGACCCAGAACCTCTCTTTATTCTCTGAACCACCTAGCTTCCCCTCCAGCTCATTGTTCAGATGTGGAAATAGAGGCAAACAGGGTTAAGTGACTTGTCCAGGGCCATATAGTTAGTAATTATCTGAGGCCAAATTTGAATACAGGAAGATGAATTTTTCAGACTCCAGAATTGGTGTTCTAGCCACTGTGCCACCTGGAAAGTGCTTTATTTACAAGTATACTTTCATTTGATCCTCACAACACAAAAACCTGGGAGATAGGATTGTTATCCCCATTTTTCAGATGATGCAAGTCAATAAACATTTATCATACATCTATTATGTACAGGGCTCTGGAGGCACAAAGAGAGGTAAATAATAACCCCTGTCTATTTTTGCTCTAAAAGAGGGCAGGCAACGACATACAAGCAACTATGTACAAACAAGATATATCAGGATAAATTGAAGATTCTCAACTGAGGGAAGGCAATTGCATTCTGCAAGACTGGGAAGGGCTTTTTGCAGAAGTAGCTTCCTAAAATAAGCCAGAGAAGATAAGGAAAATGAAGCTCACGAAAGTTCATGAATTGCTCAGGGTCCCATAGCTAGTATCTAAGACAAGACTGAAGCAGAGGTCTTCCTGACTTCAAGGGGAACACTCGCCACTGGACCACATTGCCTCCTTCCAGGTGTTATGTAGAGATGGCAGCATGGAATCCCTTCAAAATACAGGGTCAGCCTCACCCAAAGTTCTCCAGGGGGGGACAGGATCCTGCCTGCGTAGCTGCAGCTCTTACCATCTCTTTCTTTTTCAGAGCTGGGAGTATTTATTTGGTGCCTGGGTTGTTATTTTTTCCCCCTGATGGGAGCTTCTAGTTCTTAGCTTATCTGTAGAGCTAAATGACGGGCACTTTCTGATCCTAACAACTATTGATACTTTTCCTGCCTTTTGTGACCAACCTGCTCCTTACTATTTATGGAAGGGACGGTGTTGGAAGGAGTGGTCATTGGGAGTCCTGCTCTCAGAGCGTGGCCTCTGCCCAAGTAAGCCGACTTCTAGAAGTGTGTCATGATGTGCAGTGGAAGGGGCATTGTCCCTGATTCAGAGTATCTGCGGGCGTTCTCTGGCTGCCTCCCATCCACTTACTGTAAAATGAAGAAAAAGCCTCTCAAATGGCCTCAGAATTGGAACCGGGGCTACACACAAAAGGATACAACCGAGAAACTCCAGCTCTCTCTTCCCTGGTGGTGACTGAGGGAGGAAACACTGCATGCTTCCAGGTAGGGAGAGAAAGAGAGGTCTCAGACTCTACTTTCCCCACCTAGGACAATATGGAGCCATGGACACACGGCGCCTTTGTTTCTTTGCCTCGGTCCTTTCCAGCCTTTAGCAGAATGAGCATCAAGACTGAATGGACCAGGATACAGTCTTATGAACCTCAAAAGATCAGAAGAACTACCACAGGTCCAGTTAATGGACCCGGAGAGGCACCAACCCTAAGGAGTGATCCAGACAAGCAGTACAACAAGCCGGCAGCCAGACAACTGTGTCCTGCAATCAGGGGAGAGATCCGTCCATCAGCTATGTTGCTCCGGGATATGAACTTGGTGGTGGAAAAAATTAATGAATGCTTTAAGTATGAGCCCACTCTACCCCGGAGGTTGAAGAAAGAGTGTGCCCTGGTTTGGGAGAATATCTCTGTACGTCTTGATATAGCTTCCTGATAAATATTCCTTCCTGAGATCAGCTTGATATTGGTGGCTTATCGATGATATTGAGGAGAATTCAACTGGTTAAGTGATACCAGCACTGGAAAATGATCATCAGGCAACTGATTTGGAGGAACACACTGGAAAGGGGGCTGGAGCTGATAGAGTTGGAAAAAAAGCACACTGTCCCCTTCAGGGACACTCCTAGGATCCCAGGGGAGGCGCAGTCAACTGCACTCTGAGGACTTGACCTTTTAGTGCATTTATAGCTTGGGAGAAGTCCAGAGCCTCGCTACTATGTATGCTTAATTACTTATTTCATAGGGTAAGAAGGACCTGGTATAGTGGATATAATGCGAGGCTCAGAGTCAGAAAGACCTGGCTGGATTCATTTCCCTCTCCTGAAACATACTGACTATGTTACCTTGACTAGGTCACTTAATTTATCAGTGCCCCAGGTTACATTCTCAGATTATAAATGGCAGAGGAGATGCCTCTCTGTAAAGGTAGAAATTGTTTCCTCATTGGAAGTTCCTTTTCCCAATGAAATTACCGCTCTGAACCAAAACACTCTCTTCCCTACAAATTTTATATAGTCATAGAACTAGACCTGGAAGGGGCTTCAGAGGCCTTCGAGTCCAGCTCTCTTACTCTACAGATGAGAAAACAGAGGCCCAGGGAAGGGAAATGACTTGTCTAAGGTCAAACAGTTATAAAATGTCAGATTACGTTTTGAGCCTGGATCCTCTGATTCCAGAGTTAGCCCTCTTTGCATTGGACAAGACTCTCTCTCTCTCTCTCTCTCTCTCTCTCTCTCTCTCTCTCTCTCTCTCTCTCTCACACACACACACACACACACACACACACACACACACACACACACACACAAAATCTCTCACACACACGCACAAANACACACACACACACACACACACACACACACACACACACACACACACAAACTCTCTCACACACACGCACAAACACTCTCTGTCTCTCTCTCTCTTACTTTCTCCTTCTCTCTCTCTTCCTCCCCCCCTCTCTATTCATTCATCTATTTATCTATATGCCTATCTATCCATATGTCTGTCTACCTATCTGTGTATCCATCTATCCATCTATCTTTCTATCTACTTTGATAATTTTTATTCATTTATCTATCCATATACCTGTCAGTCTATTTCTATTTTGTTTTGCTCTGTATTCCAAATGCATATAAATTGAAGACAAATTATCTAAGCATTTAGTCAGAAACACAGAAAGCTAAATTAATATGTTAAATTATAATTTATTCAGTTAATTGCATTACTTAAAATATGCCCCAAATGTATATTTGTTTAATAGCGTACATTGACTGTGAAAAGGTTGATGTGAATTCTTCAGTGACTAATGTACTTTGAGCTGATTTTCCAGGAGTGGGGATGATTTGCCAGCAATCTCTCTCTCTCTCTCTCTCTCTCTCTCTCTGTTTCTGTCTCTCTCTCTCTCTCATGCACGCGCACACACACACACACACACATACAGAGACACAGAAATGTATTTGCAAGATAGTTGTCTGAGGTTAGGAATGAAATCTGTGTCTATGGGACAGAACCATTTAACACAAATTCCTTCTTAGTTAGAAAAATATTCATGTTCTAAGCCTGAAGCATTCCTTTAGATGACCTGGGAGGTGGAAACTGACCAAGTCAAACATCATTTTCCCATTATTTTGAGATGTTTGGATCTGCTTTCTAAGGTTTTCTCTAATGATTTACTCAACTACCTCCTCTTCTCTTTCACCCAGCCCTTGGGAAATTTTTTTCCAGAATTGTATTCCTATAATTTTACACTATCATAACTATTTTAAACGTCCTAGAATAAGACAATTTTCAACCACAGTTAAGAGGAGGGCTGTTTTCTCACATTGGACCCTTCTACCATTTTAGGTCTCAGACCTTCACTCTTAGTAGAGATATTCTGAGCAATGACTTCCTACTCTGTTCTCTAATCTCCTTTGATGCCATGTAGCTTGTTCATTCTCTTCTTACTCACTTTTTTCCTGTCTTCGCTTTCCATTTTCTCCCACTGCACTCCTCTTCCCACTCAGGCACCTCAAGCTCCACTTGACTTTCATCAGTTCTCCAGGGTCCAATTACTCAAATGTCTCCCTTCCACATCACCCCTGACAAACTAGCTCCTCTATGACAATGGTTAATCAGGAGTACCATGATCAATCTGAGAGCTCCCCAATCACCTTGACGATCTTCCAGGACAATGAACTTTTGAGGTACCTTATATGCACCTCTCTATGGAGAGTATAGGTAAGCTCATGATATTTGGGCACTGAAGCCCTGGAAAATTGATAAAAAGTCAAGTGGAACTTGAGGTGTCTGAGTGGGAGGGATAGAGTAGAGAGAAATAAGGAAAAATGAAGACAGCAAGAAATGAGTAAGAAGAGAGTGAATGAGCTGTAAGATTTTCAGAGAGATTGGGAATCAGGGCAGAAAGTTACTTATTAAAGTCTCCCTGCCCAGAGTGAATGTCTGAGACTCATGAGGATATATTTCTGCTTATACTTCTAAAAGGGCCCAGTGTGAGAAAATAGCCCTCTTCTTCTATTGATGGAAATTGCCTCCAAAAGGAGAGTGTGGGCATGCCCATTGGCATCTTGTAGAGAGGACAAAGACAAATCTTTTTTTTTTTTTTAAATCATTACGTTCTGTCTTAGAACTGATACTAAGTATTAATTTCAAGGGAGAAGAGTAGTAAGGGCCAGACGATTGGGATTGTGACTTGCACAGGGCTACAGAACTAGGAATTGTCTGAGGTTGGATTTGAATCCAGGACCTCCTGTCTCCACTGAGCCACTTAGCTGTCCCCTCCCCACTTTGAACTTTGAACCCTATGCTCTTTTGCCCACTTGGCCCAAAATAACAGTCTTGATAATGGATTTTCTCAGCCTGAAATGATTACAGCAGCTAAGACAGTGGTGGGATATCCTGGGGAAGCACAAAAAAGCAGATGAATATTTGCTTACATAGCCTAAGAGGAGAACTCCTGAGAATGGACTTTCTAAGCTCTAAGAGATAGTAGTAGTCAGGGAAATGAGGAGTAGAAGAATGAGATTGCTTGTCTGTGGGGTCTCACAGAAGAGCTCATGAACAATTTTCCTGAACCCAACCTCCTGAGTAGAGATGGGGAAGTCTTTCATTTTATAGGCAGCATGGTCTCAAGATCCAGCTATCTAGTCAGAGAGAGATTTCTTGAACATTGTCAGTTTTAGGAGTTATCTTGAGACTCTAGAGGTCTAAGTTTGAGAGTTTGAGAACCAGACTTAGAGATAGAAAAGGAACTTCTGAGAAGGATGCCATTTTGTGAAAGAAGAAGATTATCCATGTGGCTCCTACCATCAGAAAGTTCAGCCACAAATATCAAGGGTAGAAAGAAAGAGTCCCAGACAGAGATTTATTTGGATAGGGAAATTCTGATGGGAAGGGGGTTGTCTGACCATCATCTTCTTCAAGAAAGGGTGGTCATACTATGGGATGCTTTGTGAGAAGACCAGGGATTCACAGAAATGTCAGAATATTGTACCACTGTCAATCCCAAATCTAATTCCTTCAGAGAATTAATATGGCTGCTCTACATACATGTTTTTAGTTTCAGCTTTTGGGATCCTGTGAATCTTTCCTACCTTTTATATTCTCTGTGGGGTTAAATAAAGCATGCTTGTATCTGATATTCATTTGTTACCTTGAGGACTCTGATGGGAACTGGGAACCCTGTTATCCACATTTGTAGAAAGCCATACATGAGTACATTTGGAGCTTTTCCCAGGGGAAACTACAAATTTGGGATGAACAAGTCAAACTAAAAATTGATCCTTAGGTCAGTTTCTGATATTGGACTAGGTTCATACAAGTCCAGAGTTGGGAGAAAGGGGATACTACTGGTTATACCTATAAGCATTGCCATTAACACAGACCACTGTAGGAACTTTGCACAGTATGGGAAGACTTCTCTTCTCCTAGATAGTACATTTTAGGGAGTGTCGCTTTAATCCATGGCATAAACTACGTGATAATGGGAGTGCTGCTGTTCTTGGCATCTATGAACATATGAGACGCTGGGCATTGGCAAAGTTGCTGAAATAGAGCCCATGCCTTTCAGTCTAGGAGTCACCTTGCAGATGCTTGTTGACGACAGAATCATAGAATCTCAGAGATTAAAAGTACCCTATTAGCCATCTGATCTAAGCCATACCTCATTAAGAATTCCTACTAAGCCACACTTGACAAGTAGTCATCTACCCTTTTCTGGAAGACCTCCAAAGGAAGGAGAAATCCACTGCTTCCCGAGGCAGCCTTTATGCTTTGGGCTAGCTCTCATTGTCAGGAAGGTTTTCCTTCTATCAAGCCTAAATCTGCCTCTTCAGTTTGTACCCAATAATCTTAGTTCTGTCCTCTGGAGCCAACCAGAAAGTCTAATCCTTCTTCCACATGACAACCTTTCAAATATTTGAAGATTGTTATCATTTCCTCATTACAACTTCTCTTTTTCAGGTAAAACATATTCACTTTCATCAAGTGATCCTTATATGGTATGCCTTAAACCATCCTTGTCCTTCCTTGCATGCAGTCCAGTTTGTCAATGTCTTTCCTAGAATTCTCAGAATTGCACATCATGAATTAATTGGGACTATCAATTCAATAGGATTGTCTTTCTTTTTTAAAAAAATCTTAGTTGATAAGTATCAGTACCAAGGTAGAAGAGTGGTTAGGCCCAGGCAATTAGGGTTAAGTGACTTGGATGGGGTCACACAGCTGGAAAATGTCTGAGTCCAGATTTGGACACCCTGCCTTTTTTCTTAAACCCTTACCTTCCATCTTGGAATCAATACTATGTATTAGTTCCAAGGCAGATGAGTAGGCATTGGGGGTCAAGTGACTTGCCCAGGGTCACACAGCTGGGAAGTGTCTGAAGCCAGATTTGAACCTAGGACCTTCTGTCTCTAGGCCTGGCTCTCAGTCCATAGAGTCACCCAGCTGCTCCCCACCAAATCTTTTTTAATGGGATTTATCATCTTAATAGTTGTGACTGCCATTGTACTCTTAGCTCATATTTAACTTGTAGTCCACTAAAAACCCCATTTTCCCATACAAACTATTGTCTAGTCATGATAATCCTTCTTTGCTGTTTTGTTTTTAACCCAGATGTAGAATCCTATATTTATCTTTATAAAATTTCATCATAATAGGTTTGGCCCATCATTCTATCCTATTTGAGATCTTTTTGGCGCCCAATGCTGTCCTGGAAAATGTTAATTTTTTCTCCCAACTTTGTGTCATCTGCAAATTTGATAAGACTATTATCTATGGCATCATCCAAGTTTTTGATTAAAAAAACATCAAACATTACAGAGATAAGAATGAATCCCTGGAGTATTTGACTAGAGATCTCCTTCCAAGTTGACATGAAGTCATTACATCTTTGAGTTGGTCATTCGACATTCCAATTCCACTTAACTGTGCTGTTGTCTAACCTAGTGATGGGTAAACTATGGCCTGCAGGCCAGATGTGGCCCCCTGAAATGTTCTATCTGGCTGTGTGACATTATTTCTAATCTGACGAATACAATGAGTAGGATACAATACAGTGAAACTTGGAAAGAGTTGCCTTAGAAACAGACTGACAGATGAACATTTCCTTTCCTTTGGCCCCCTCTTTAAAAAGTTTGCCCATCACTGGTCTAACCCATATCTTTCTATCTTATCTATAAGACTAGCCAGAGAAACTTTGCCAAATGTTTTGCTGGAATCCAAGTAAATTTAATAATATGCTCTAGACTTCTGCAAGGAATCATAAAGCTCACTGACATATTTTGAACACCTACCCTCTGCTTGCTGCTTTTATACCCATTTTAGATGAGGTGGTGTTAGAGTGGATTGGATGTGAAGAAATCGAAAGCTAGGATTTTTTCAGTTAGATAGGTATTTCACATATGCTATAGGTTTGTGATTGTGAGAATAGAGAAAAAGGGAAAATCCAGGAAATTCTATCAAGAATCAACAAAGACCTACTATGTGCCCAGATACTCACTGTGCAGCATTCCAAAGCCCTAGGAATCATCATTCCTGGGCTTTAGAAGATGGTCATTTAGTGAAGAAGACAATTAGAATAGTCTCTTATTCTAGTCTCTCCCCTTTCCAAACCAGCCTTCTTAAAGTGCCTCAAAGAATCTTCCTGTAGATGAGATTTCGCCATATCACCACTCCCCTTTCTCAGGAATATTTAGTGGTTTCCTACTGTCTCTAGGCTGAAATATAAACTCTTTAGTCAGGACATTCAAAGCCTTCCACCCTCTGGCTACCTTTCTACACTGATTTTGCATGATTCCCTTTTATGTAATTTCTGTTCCAGCCAAACTGGTCTCCTTGCTGTTCTCCAAATTTGCATTACACCTTCTGCCTCTACATCTTTGCCCAAGGTTTCTCGCATGCCTGGAATGCACTCGCTCCTTGAACCTGCTCCTACCTCAAGCCTTTCCTTGCTTCCCTGGTATGTTCTTCTTCACATGATCTAGTATTTACTCATCTGTATATGTGTTGTATTCTTTCATCTTTGCAGCAGACTGTAAGCTCCTCAAGGGGAGGAACTGTTTTTTTGTTTGTTGTTGCATTCTCGGTACCTAGCATCATCCCTTCTACGCTTTTTAAATGCTTGTTGAATTTCACTGGATACTTGTTGAATTATATAGCTATGAATAAAACTGTAAATACATTATTAGGTAAATACAAATTAGGTCAAGTCCCTAATTGTGCTCTCTAAGCATTCTAAACATTGCTCCCAAAGTGGGACTCCTAGACACCCCCTTACGCATTCCTCTTGGCAGACAGAATAGGTTTGATCTTGGACAACTTGTCTTTGATATTATCAGTAGGGTCTTCACCTAGAAGTTATCCCTGAGAACCATTGAATTTCATTTGTTTCTAACTGCCTCCTTTTCTGTGTTTCGAAGCAAAAGGTTTCTAGTAAACATTTCTAACATAAAGCATTTTCCCAACATGTAAATGTATATGTGGTATGTTGTCCATGTAGGTTACACGGGTCTACTTGGGTCTGTCTTAGTATGGCTCACAGGGAGGTATAAATAGATATCTCTAGAGTCTCCTCCATCCACCCTTCTCCAATAAACTTTGATTCTTGCCAGGAAATTACAGGAGGTTGGCACTACAAGGCTGGCCACTCTGCTTTCCTTAGAAAGAGGGCACCGGGCTAAATTTATATCTGTCTGCCTTCCTAAATATTGTTAGTGTCGGGGAAATACTTTTTATGTTCAAGCTGTATTCCTGATTTCTATCCTTACTGGAAAAGGAGTGTTGGATAGCCGAAGCTTGACAACCTTCCCACCAAAAGCTAGTTCTACAAAGACACATAGTAAATAGCAAATGAATTCATTTATCTAAGCCAATATCAAATTGGAATGATTTTATAGAATAAATAATACATATATGTAACATATGTAATGCAATAACAAAATGAAATTAGGTTAGAATTCCAGATAATGCCCAAAGTAAATTGAGAGAGATATTTCAAGTTCAAAAATTTCACTGAGAGTGAGACATTTCAGTTCAACAGAGACAGACAGAAAAAAGGCAGAGACAGTAAGAGATACAGTTCCACGCAAAATTTGAAATCTCTAGCATGCTAAACTGGAGGTAGGGATATGATTAAGATGCCGACTCCTCTACACGTTAGCTTCTTTCTAGAGTTTTTCTCTTTCTTCAAGGATCTCTCCTTCAAGAGGATCTTGAATCTCACGTTTCCTCTCTCAAAGCTCTATGCCAGAGGACTTAAGGGTCTCCCATATACCAGTCCCTCAACAACAATTTATTACCTGTTGGCCAAATGCTGGTAATGAAACTCTCCCAACTTTAGTAAGCACTGATTAAATACCTATTCAGTGCTAGACACTGTGCTAGGCACAAGAGTCACAAAGACAAAAATGAAACTATCTCTGTTGCCAGGAACTTATTTTACAACAGAAAAAATATGTGCATAAGCATTTGCAAAATAAATATAGGGTAATTTTTTAGAAGAAGCACTAGCAGCTGGGAGAGATCGGGAAAAGCTCCATGAAGGAAATTTTTCTGAGCTTTGAAAGAAACTGGGAATTCTAAGAGTATTTGTTAGCCAGGGTCATCTGCTTCATCCAGGGCCATCACCAGTCCTTCTGACTTTGTCTTGTCACTGGAATTTGATGGCTCAGGAAAAGAAAATTAGGTCTGCCTCACTTCAATCCAACTGACTTGTATGTCAAGACATCACCCCATGACGGCATTGGCCATCTTCAAAAATGAAGAACAAACAACAACCCATTCTACCATTCATGAAGGTAGGGAGCATTGAATAATTAATTTCCAATTAGGAGAGGAGATCTTATGAGGAGAATCTTAGGCAAAAGGACTTGAGCCATGAGTTATATAAAGAAAAAAAAAGGACTTTACTTCAAACCCCAACTAACAAGAAAATGAGTATATTCTTTATATTTTTATATGTAACACATATATATTTTGTATATCACATATAATTTTATATTTTTATATCCTTTTTTCCTTTTTTTTACATTTTTTTTAAACCCTTACCTTCCGTCTTGAAGTCAATACTGTGTATTGGCTCCAAGGCAGAAGAGTGGTAAGGGTAGGCAATGGGGGTCAAGTGACTTGCCCAGGGTCACACAGCTGGGAAGTGTCTGAGGCTGGATTTGAACCTAGGACCTCCTGTCTCTAGGCCTGACTCTCAATCCACTGAGCTACCCAGCTGCCCCCTTATATTCTTCTTAAAAACAAAATAAAACAAAACCAAAACTTCAAACACCAAGAGGAGAAGTTATAATAGTATTGGAGGAGTTGGGAAAACAGAGAAAGTGGTGTCTGTGTATAATATTTTCCTGTTTCCCCAATTAGTCTTCCCACTAGCATCTGTATGCCCTGTTTGCATTGTTTCTCTTGGCTCCTAGGTCTTACAATTCCATGACCTCTCCATAGATAACACTGGCACTAGGTGCCCCCCAATACCTGCCTCTTTTTCCTCTTGCCACTATCTTGGAAGCCCGCAGCTGCATTTGTGATGGACCTTCCTCTTAGCGATTCCTGGACTTCACCAGTCAGCACCTGGTGCCTCAGACCTATGGTATAATAGGGAAAGTTATCATTAGATATCAGTAGCCATATGTGATTATACTAACTGCTTTGGGAGTTCAGAAATAATGAAGTTCCCCATTGGGGAGGTTTAACAGAGGAGAGAGGAAATGGAAGGTAGAGAGGGAGAGGAAAAGCATTCTTTGTCTGAAGAAACAGCAGTGACTAAGAAAAACGGAATGAGCATCATATGCGCAGAGGATATTTGTAGACTATCCTGGCTGGAGTAAAGAAGGGGGAGGGTAGATGAAACAGTGGGGTCAAGTGATGGGAAGCCTTGCGTATCAGACTGAGTTTGGATTTGATAGGAGGAACAAGAAACCATTGAATGTTTTTGAACAGAAGAGACATGGTGGAGGCAATGTATATACTGGAGAGAGCACTAAAACTTAGAGTTCTCCATATGACCATGTGCACTCTCAGATCTTAAGTTTCCTCACCTGTAAAATGGGCAAATTAAAAAAAATTTATAGGAATTTGACAAACATCAGCAAACACTTCCGTATACAAGGAACAGGGGGGGAGGGATTATATATGAAATCACAAATCATTATTATGTACAGTATGGGTTTTTTAAGTATATGGCAAATTTAATATAGTCTGTTTTACCTTCTGACCTTTTTGTTGATATTTTCTGTATATTTTTATTTTTTAATTAGTTTCAAATATCAAACATTAGATTTTCTTTACCTCCCCCTTTATGCCAATATTTTCATTACTTCTATGATTATAGTTATGAGGAAAATGCTTCACAAACTTTGAGGTACTATAATCAATGGGTATTGTTGCTAATGAGATAACTTTTTAGAAAGCATGATCTGGCATAAAGGATGAGAGTGAATTATAAAGGGGAAGAGCCAGGCAGTAGATAGATTAGATGTAAAATTGTTGTAATAATCCATCTGTGGAAAGATGAAGGCCTGAACTAAGATGTTGGTGGTAGAAAAAGAAAGGAAAGGAAAAAAATCCAAGAAAAGATGATTGAAAAAAAGAAAAATCAAGGAGACTTAGACATAGATTGCATATAGGGGATGGAAGAGAGGGAGGAAGTAACAATATTATGCCAAAGTTTTTATCTCGATAGTTTGGGAAGAATGATGCTTTAAATCAGTGATTCCCAAAGTGGGTGCTACCGCCCCCTGGTGGGTGCTGCAGCAAAATGCAGGGGGGCGGTGATGGCCACAAGTGTATTTATCTTTCCTATTAATTGCTATTAAAATTAAAAAAAATTAATTTCCAGGGGGCTAAGTAATATTTTTTTCTGGAAAGGGGGCGGTAGGCCAAGAAAGCTTGGGAACCACTGCTTTAAATGATGGAAATGGGAAACTGAGTAGGATAGCAGCTAGAAATGTTGAGTTTAAGATCATGGCAGATCAACCAAGAGGCAGCTAGTAATAGGAAACTAGAATTGGTGTGAAAGGTCAGAAATTGATATGTAGATTTGGGAATTATCCCAAAGTTGTGACATAGATTTGTCATTTCAGTAGCCAAGGGATCGAATTTATTCATTAAGCCATTGGCTTCTAATCATTAAGTAATGGTAGTTGGTTTCTTTATGAAAGCATTGTTATGCCCCCCAACTCTCCATAAAGCCATCTACATACTTTTTCTTAGTTCAAATTTTATTAAAATATGATTAAGAATTTACTATGCGTTTCTTAAACATACAGTAAAAATAACATTTTTCAGTTTCACATATGTACCATGCTTATGTTTATAATGCCTAACATTATTAATATGATGGATAGGCATTTTTTTTCAACACAGAGTTTCTCAAAACATGGTGTCAGTGATGATGTTGCTACTTATAATTATTTTTAAACCTAGTCAAGAGTGACATTTTGTCTTTATAATAACTACTGCAGAAAGTTCTACTTCACACAAATAAGATATTTAGAATGCTAGTAAAATATGTATCACAATTTATTTAGTAAACCAGATAATTCTTTATTCGTGTGTAGTCAAGACACAATAAGAATTTTAAAGTTCATAGCAGCAATGCAATGATCCAGGACAATTCTGAGGGACTTATGAGAAAGAACGCTATTAATATCCAGAGTAAGAACTGTGGGAGTAGAAACAGAGAAGAAAAACAATTGCTTGATCACATGGTTTAATGGGGATATCATTGGGGATATAGACGCTAAATGATCACCCTAGTGCAAATATTAACAATATGGAAACAGGTCTTGATCAATGACACATCTAAAGCCCACTGAAATTGCTCATTAGCTGTGGGGGGTCGGGGTGGGAGGAGGAGAGGGAAATAACATGATTCATGTAACCATGGAAAAATCTTCTTAATTAATTAATTAAATAAATAAACAAGTATTAAAGTTCAAATACTTACATGCACATACTATCATGAGATAAATTTATTAACCATTTATCTTCAGATGGAATAAGATTTAATGTATCATATTTTTACATTGTATATGACTGTTGATACCTTAGATTTATTCCTCTGAAAACTGACTATTCATATCCTTTGACTATAAGTTAGAGAATGGCTTTTATTCTTATAAATTTGACTCAATTCCTTATATATCTAAGGAAATAAGAACTTTCATAGAAAAACTTGTTCTAAAGATTTTTTCCAAATTTTTTGCTTCTTTTCTAATTTTAGCAGCATTTGGATTTTGGTTTTGCTGTGCAAAAAATGTTTAATTTTACACAATCAAAATTGCTCAATTATTTAGAACTGTCTTTGTGTAAAGAGTGTTTTGCTTTGAACAACTGTAAAAATATTAATTGCTTATGTGTAGGCTGAGCTAATATAATAAAAATGACAGTCTTACCTAAAATTAATTTACAGTGCCATTCCAATAAAACTACCAAAATTATTTCATAGAAGTAGAAAAAAGAATAAAATTTATCTAGAAGAACAAAGGTCAAGAATATTAAGGGACTTAATTTAAAAAAAAATAGGAAGGAAAGTGGGCTAGCTGTGCCAGATTTCAGATTGTCAAAGGGATAATCATCAAAACAATCTGGTACTGGCTAAGAAATAGAGAGATGGTTAAGTGGAATAGATTGGGTACACAATTCGTAGTTAGGTAGTGACCATATAATCTAATGTTTCATAAAATTAAGATCCCAGCTTTTGGGATGAGAACTCACTATGTGACATATAAGCCAACATTTCATACCACATACTAAGATAAAATCAAAATGGGTACATGATTTAGACATAAAGAGTGATACCATAAGCAAATTAGGGGAGCATGGAGTAGTTTACCTCTGAGATCTATGGATAAGAGAAGAATTTATGACCAAATGAGAGAAAATATTACAGGATATAAAAGGTATAATTTTGATTTTGTTAAATTTAAAGGTTCCTACACAAACAAAACCAATGTAGCCAAGATTAAAAAGAAAGCAGAACCAGGGAAATATTTTTTACAGAATCTCTGATAAATGTCTTATTTCTCAAATCTATAGAGAAGTGAGTCAGATTTATGAGAATATAAATCATTCTCCAACTGATAAATGGTCAAAGTTTTAAGATGAAGAAATCAAAGCTCTCAATAGTAAAATAAAAAAAATTACACTAAATTACTATTGATGAGAGGAATGCCAATTAAAATCATGTTGAGGTACCACTTTATACTTATCAGATCGGCTAATATGACAGAAGAGGAAAATGATTAGTGATGGAGAGGATATGTGAAAATTGAAATACTAATACAGTGGTAGAATTGTGAACTGCTCTATTCTAGAGAGCAATTTGGACTATACCCAAAGGGCTATAAAATGTACGTACTCTTTGATCCAGCAATCCCACTACTAGGTCTATATCTCAAAGATATGGGGGGGGGAGGAGAGAAAGGGAGCACACACACACACATATACATATACATATAAAGATATTTATAGCAGCTATTTTTGTATTGGCAAAAAACTGGAATTTTAGGGGATATCCACCAGTTGGGGAATGGCTAAACAAATTATAGTGTACGATTGTGATGGAATATTATTGGGTTGTGAGAAATAACAAACCTCATTCAGATAAACCTAGAAAGATTTATATGAACTGATGCAAAATGGAGTGAGCAGAACTAGAACACTGTACATTGTACACAGTTAACAGCAATACTACATGATGATCAACCATGAATGACTTAGTTATTCTCAGCAATATAAAGATACAAGAAAATTCCAAATGGCTTATGATGAAAAATGCTATCTACCTCCAGAGAAAGAACTGGTGGGATCTGAATGCAGATCAAAGCATACTATTTGTGTGTGTGTGTGTTTTGTCTGTTTTCTTTCACAAAAATGACTCATATGGAAATATGTTTTGCATGACTGCACATGTATGACTCATATCAAATGCCGGCCTTCTGAAAGTGAAGAGAAGAGAGAAATGGTAAGAGAGAATTTGGAACTCAAAAAATTTTAAATAAATGTTAAAAATTGTTTTATGTAATTGCAAATATATATATAGTAATTGTATTCATATAGTTCTTGTGTGTGTCTTGGTAAGTAGACTTTCAAGTATTTTATATAGTCTATAGTTATTTTAAATGGAATTTCTTTCTGTCTTTGAACTTGATTTTGTTGGTAACATATGGAAATGCCGGTGATTAATATAGCTTTATTTTATACCTTTCAACTTTGCTGAAATTGTTGTTTAAATTAGTTTTTTGATTTATTTGCTAGAGTTCTCCAAGTAAACTATTATGCCATCTGCAAAAAGTGACAATTATTTCCTTTTTGCCTTTGCCTATTCTTTCCATCTCTTTTTCTTATCTGTAGTTGGTATTTTTAGCATAACATTGAATAATAATGTTGATAATGGACATCCTTTCTTTACCCATGATCATTTTGAAAAAGTCTCTAGTTTATCTGGGCAGCTAGATATAGAGCTCTGGGCCCAGAAGACTTGGTTTTCTTTTTCTTTTTTTATTGTTATGTGAAACACACTTCCATATTGGTCATTGTAACAGCATACTCGTTCATAACCCAACCCCCAAAATAAAACCAAAAATACACTGATATGAAAGATGACTCCAACGGTTCTTTCTCTGGAAGTGGATAGCATTCCCTATCATAAGTCTTTCAGAATTGTCCCAGATCATTGAATTTCTGAGAGTAGCCAAGTTTTCACAGATAATCATTGTTCAATAGTCCAATATTGCTGTTATTGTGTATAATGTTCTCCCAGTTATGCTTATTTTGCTCTGCATCAGTTCAGGTAAATCTTTCCAGCTTTTTCTGAAATCATCCTGCTTATCATTTCTTACAGCACAATGGTATTCCATCACCAACATGTACCACAATTTGTTCAGCCATTTCCCAATTGATAGACGTCCTTTCAATTTCTAATTCTTTGTCACCACAAAAAGAACAGCTATAAATATTTTTGTTCAATTAGGTCCTTTTCCCTTTTTTATTATCTTTTTGGTATACAGACCCAGTAGTGGCATTACCAGATCAAAGGGTATGTACAGTTTTATAGTCCTTTGGGTATAGTTCAAAATTGCCCTCCAGAATTTTTGGATCAGTTCACAACTCCACCAACAATGTGTTAATAAGATTCAACTTTCTGAGTTTAAATCTGATCTTGGACACTTTAGCTGTGTGTCCCTGGGCAAGTCACTTAACACTATTAGCCTCATTTTCCTCATCTGTAAAATAAGCTGAAGAAGGAAATGGCAAACCACTCCAGTAGCTTTGCCAAGAATACCTCAAATGAAGTCACAAAGAGCTGGACAGAATTGAAAAACAATTGAACAACTAGTTTATCCCCATCACAGATAATGGTGGTTCTTTAATGTAGATAAAAACTACTTAAAATTTTAAGAAAAGCTCCATTTATACTTTTACTTTTTATTTTTTTAAATAATAGGGATGGGTGTTGTAGCTTGTTAAAAGCTTTTTCTGAATCTATTTGTGTAATAATGTGATTTTTGTTGTTTTATTATTAATTTGTTCAGCTATGTTTATAGTTCTCTTAATATTGAATCAACCCTGCATTCTTGGTATAAATCCAGGCTAGTCATAGTATATATCTTTGTGATATGTTGTTATAGTATCCTTGCTAAAATTTTATCTAAAATGTTTACATCAATATTCATTAGGGTATTTGTTAATAGTTTATCTTTCTCTCTGGTTTAGGTATTAGGACCATATTTATGTTACAAAAGTACTTCTTTTCTTATTTTTTAAAAGTAGTTTATGTAGTATTTGAATTAATTGTTCTTTAAGTGCTTAGCAGAATTGACTTGTAAATTCATCTTGTCCTGCATTTTTAAAAATTTTACTTTGGGAGTTCATTTATGGCTTATTAAATTTCTTTTTCTAATACAGGATTATTTAAGTACTCTTATTTTGGGTAAATATTAATCTATTTTATCTAGATTATCAGTGTTGTTGGTATTTGCTTGAGGGATATAATTCCTAATTGCTTTCATTTTTTGTTCATTGGTTATGAATTCATATTTTTCATTTTAGATACTGAGAAGATTAAAATTGATCCAGTGTCATTTTCCTATAGATCCCATTTACAAGCAATTGATTTTGTTCTGTAACTGCTTCCTCCTTTCACTACTTAACTCATAGTTCTTTGTTTCTGAATTTAGTTCAGAGTTCAGCTGGCCTGTAATGGATTAAGTTTAAAAATCCAGCTCTTTTTACCTCAAGGAATTTAATTGACTTTGGAGAATGCAAATGAATGCAAGATAGTTGGACCTAATGCCTTTATGCAACCACATTATCCTTCAAGGATCCCTGGTTGGCTCTGCAAAAATCTAGGCTGTAATCTTGCACTTGGACCCCAACAATGAGCACTTCTTAATCTTTTGAGAGTTTATTGCTAGCCCCTATTACCAAACTTCAAACCAATCATGTTGTTCCCTACACTTCAGCTTTGTAATCAGTCATTTTGTACTAAATCTCATGATGTCACCTACCCTTTTCTGCCCTTTGTTCTACAATCCCCAAACTCTATAAAGGGGCTCAGTGTCTATGGCCTAAGTGGAGGCAAGCCACTGACCCATTTATTGACAGGTAGCATGCCTCTGCTAATAGATGTTATCTTTCACAGATATCTGCCTCAGTTTACACTTTTAAAAATTAAATGGAAACAACACTAGTAATTTGGTTTCCTTCTTCCTTAAAAAAAATCAACTAATAACATTTATTTTGTTGGTTTTTTCCCCTTCAAAAAACACCTTTTTAGTTTTATTTATTTGTTTGTTTGTTTGTTTGCTTTCAGTTTTGTTAATTTCTCCTTTAATTTTCAGGATTCGTGTGTTGGTGTTTAATATGAATTTTTTAATTTGTTAATTTTCCAGTTTTTCAATTACATGCCCAATTCATTAATCTGCTCTTTCTCTCTTATATCAATTAAAGTATTCTGAGATACAAAATTTCCCCTAAGTACTATTTCAGCTGTATCCCATAAATTTTGGTATGTTGTTCTATTGTTGTCACTATCTTTAATGAAATCATTCATTGTTTCTATTATTTATTCTTCAACCAACCATATTCTTTATTATTCAGTTATTTAATTTCAAATTAATTTTCTTTTTTCTTTTTGAAACCTCTACTTCTGTCTTAGAATCTATACTAAATATTGGTTCCAAAGCAGAAGAGCAGTAAAGAGGTCTGTACCCCAAAGAGATAAAAAATGGGGAAGGACCTGTTTGTACAAAAATATTTATAGCTGTACTTTTTGAGGTAGTAAAAAATTGGAAAATGAGGGGTGGCTTCTCAATTAGGGAATGGCTGAACAAATTGTGGTATTTGATGGTGATGGAATACTATTGTGTTGTAAGGAATGATGAACTGTTTGATTTCTATAAGAACTGGAAAGACCTTCATGAACTGATGCAGAATGAAATGAGCAGAACCAGGAGAACATTTACACAGTAATTGAAACATTGTAGGATGATCAAATGTAATTGACTTTGCTACTAATAGCAATGCAATGATCCAGGACAATTCTAAGAGACTTAGGAGAAAGAATGTTATCCACAGCTAAAGAAAGAATTGTTGGAGTAGAAATTCAGAAGAAAACATGATCTATCACTTGTTTTTATGGATATATAATTTGGGATTTTGGTTTTAAAAGATTACTATTATAAAAATGAATAATATGGAAATAGGTTTTGAGTGATAATACATGTATAACCCAGTGGAATTGCTTGTCAGTTCTGGGAGGGGAGAGAGACAACATTACTCATGTAACCATGGGAAAAAAATTTAAATAAAAAAAAAAAGAGCAACAAGGGCTAGGCAATTGGAGTTAAGTGACTTTCCCAGGGGCACACAGCTAGGAAATGTCTGAGGCTCGATTTGAACCCAGGACCTCCTATCTCCATGCCTGCCTCTTTATCTACTGAGCACCTAGTTGTCCCTTCCAATTAATTTTCAATCTTTGCTTTAAAAGACTTTTACTGAATGTGATTTTAAAAAATTGAGGTTGGTAATAGATATACTTAATATTTATACTTTTCTGTATATGTTTATTTGTTTTTATGCTTTAATATATGGTTAGATTTTTATGAAAATATCGCACATAGCTGAGAAATAGATATATGTCTTTCTATTCCCATTATATACTCTTCAGAGGTCTATCATATCTAATTTTCTAAAACTCTATTTAGATCCACCATTTATTTTTTATTTGGATTCATTTTTTTGTGTTTGGATTTATCTAGATTTGAGATGAAAAAATTGAAGTCTCTCACTATTGTGGTTTTACTATTTATTTCTCCCTATAACTCATTTAACTATTCCTTTAAAAATTTAGATACTATAACATTTGGTGCATATTTGTTTAGTTTTGATATTAATTCATTGTCTATGGTACTTTTTAGAAAAATGTAGTAGTCCTGTTTATTTTAATTATGTCTATTTTTGCTATCTCATTGTCTGAGATCATGATTGCTACCCTTGCCTATTTTATTTCAGCTGAAGTATAATAAATTCTGCTCTAGTCTTTTATTTTAATTTTGTATGAATCTTAATGTTTCACAGGTTTTTTTTGTAAACAACATATTATTGGAGTTTAGTTTCTAATCCATTCTACTGTCTGCTTCTATTTTATGGGTGAGTTCATACATTCACATTCACAGTTATGATTGTTATTTTGTATTTGTATGATTGTGAATTTTCCTCTGTCATCTCTTATATTTTTCCTACTTGTCCCTTGCCCCTTCTTAATAGTTTCTTTTGCTTCTGACTAATATCTCCCTTAATCTATTCTCTTTCTCATTCCCCCATATTCATTTTCCTGTTAGATAAGATGTATTTCTATACTCAAGTGTATGTGTATTTGTACTTTTCTTCCTTTGATCAGTTCAAATATAAACAGCTGTCTCTCCTTCTTATTATATAGTCTTTGACTTATGGACCCCATATTTTCTGTCTCAATCTCTAGAATCACGTGGGCCCATTTCCTTATTCCCTTATCTATAAAACAGAAGTAATAATCCTTGCACTATGCACTTCTCAAGGTTGTAGCTGGATCTGGAGTCAGAGAACTTAGTTTTGAATCCACATTTTGCCTCTCAACTCCAGTGTTACTTCTAGAGAATCATTTAAATTCTCTGGGCTTCTTCCTTAACTGTAAAATAAGGGGGATAGCCTAAATGGCCTCTGATTTCCAAATACCTTACAGGTCCATATCTATTCATCTATGCACCTAATACTGGATGATCTTTCAAGTCTCTTCTTTCTCTAAATCCCTGGCATTATAATGAAAGGGGGAAGGGAAGAAAAGAATGCTCTTTTTGGAAGCTGAAAGAACTGGATGCTTGAAATGCACAAGGGAGAAGAGATTGTCCCAAAGAACCCTCTTATCCTCTGGCCTCCCTTTCAACCTTAGATTTGTGGTTGTTATTGAATTGTTCCTTCTGCCATCTGTCTTTAGAAATCAAGGAGATTCCTTGGACACTAGGAGGAGAGTCACCATGCTTTTTTTTTTCCTATCCAAGTTCATGGACCCTTAAAATCTATACATGGCCCCAGATGAAGAACTCTTGCCTTAGAAGCTCTAACGGGGAAACGATGGAGTTGGGGGTGGAGCTGCCCAGGGAAAAAAAGAGGAGAATGAAGAAGAGGTTGTTGCTTCCAGGCAGCCACGGAAAGTGATGGTGATATCAGAGATATCAGAGATGGTGAGAGTGTGTGTTAACCTGCTAATGGCATGGATATGTTCTCCACTTCTTTTTTACAGGCCCAGCTGATATAAGCAACGTCTCTGTCTCCAGCTGTCAAAGCTCAGGGCCCTTAAATTATAGTCCTGGCTTAGCGTACCCTATGGACAACACCAACCAGGTTTCCCGACTATTGGTTTGGCCTGAGGTCCCATCTCTCTTAGTACTGTGTGACTCCTTGCTCGTTCTACTCCCAGCTGGGAAAGTGGAATACAAATGTACCTTGGGGAAATGGGGACCCCTGATTCTGAATTCAGGGTGCTTTTTGGCCTCCTAGGTTTTCCTCTTGGTTCAGGCCAGGTCTTAACCCTGCCAAATGCCCCTGGTCAGCCTGGCACAGCCTGGTGTGGCTCTAATGAGGCCACTGGAGTTTATTTTTCTGCAGGGCACACTTAGCTGGAGCTAATGGCTCCTTGCATTGGGCCTGAGTGATGTCCCTGATGTCTGGAATGAACTGAAATGTAGTTATCTGGTCCCTTCTTTCCAGCCAGCTGGGAGACTCTGACAATGGAATTATCAGCTCTCCACCCAACCCCCCTGTCATACCACACCCCATTCCCTTTTTGCCTGCCTACAGTGGATAGAGGGGCAGCCCCCAGTGCTCAGGCTAATGCCTTGAGTGGGCTGAGGCTTTCATTTCAGACCCAGCGCTGGAATAAGATCAGATATGCCCTGCTTAGAATACACATGATGGTAATATTGGCCCTGTGGGCAAGATGGGTACCCCTTGGTATTTGGACTGACTTTAGCTAGCCTTCTCCATTATAGTTCCTTCCACCTCCCACTATGTTCTGGACTTGCAATTGATTGGGGCTAAATCTCCTGCCTCAGTTGCTTCCATTCAGGGATAGAGAATCCTGTTTCTAAGGTAACCAACCACTCAACAAGGTCCAGGTGAAGTCTATGTCCTCTGTGACAGTGCCATTTACTTATTTCTTTATTAGATTGGTATAGTGACTGTGCCCCAGAGCACCTGTGGCTTTGCACCAATCCTTCCTGCTTCTGACCAAAAGTGTCTGATAACACCCCAGACTGATGGATAAGGCCTCTGTTCAGAGTGCCATTAATAGGATATAAAAATAATGCAAGCAAACCCTAGTGTATCATGTCCTGCCCGCTCAGAGGTTTGGGGCTACCATAAGGCCAATTACATCCCTCTTAGCAACAAGAATCTGTTCAGTGAAAGCATGATCTTTAGGTTTTTTTTTTTCTAACAGGGATGTCAGGGCTGGCCCCAGACAACAGCATCATAATGGGGTTCCACTGTAGTTAGCCCAATTTTCTGACCTGCAGATCTGCTAAAAGCCAGAACACAAAGGACTGATTCATCTGACCCCCTAGTTGAGTGCAATGATCTCTGAGAAATACCTCTGTTTTTCAGGCAGAGGAGGAGCTGGCTGTAAAGTGGTTATGATTGTTAATTCTCATTAACCTCCAGCACCTCATTCCATCAGTCATCCTCTGCATTCTCCCTTCCTTCCTCTCCCCCAGCTCCTTCTGCTTGCTTGCAGTAATGCTCAGGTCTCCACTCGAATGAAAACCCAAACCCAACAATAAACATATATATCCTTCCCTCGACTCTGCTGTCCCCTTGAGCTACTAGACTCTTTTTTCCTTTCTTTCACAGTTAAATCTTTCAAAAAGAGAAGCCTCTATTTTCTCAGTACTCATTCAATTTGATTTCTGCCCATGGTCTTTTCCCAGAGCTCATCCTTCTTGACTACATCATTTGACACTCCCCCCACCCCTACTCTCTACTTGCTTAGCTTTTGTGTGACACTGCCCTCTCCTGGTTCTCCCCCACTTGTCTCATCACTCCTTTGATGCTGAATTCTCCTTCCCTTCTAGAGTGGGTACCCCTAAAAAGACCTTGTCCTCAGGCTCTCCTCTCTTATTTTTCTACACTTCCTCCCTAGGTGAAATCATCAGTTCCTGTATCGTCAGTTGTAACCTCTTGGAATCTCTGGTTTCCTTCAAAACAGCTTAAGCACGATCTTCAGAGGACCTTTCTTGGTCCCTCTCAACACTAATGCCTTCCCCTCTAATATTACCTTGTATCTCCTTCGTAAGTGTTTTATATTTGCTGGATATGTATATATATATATGTATATATATATACATATATGTATATGTATATCTTCACATACTGATCAGTTTATAGTTGCCATCATTAGACCACAAGTTCCTTGAGGGCAGGCACGATTTCCCTTTTGTCCTTGCATCCTTGGCACTAGCACAATGCCAGGCTTAATAAATACTTGTTTACTTGCTTTAAAAAACAAAACAAAAGAGAAACCTTTTCTTTCTTTCAGATAACAACTCTTAAGACAGAAGGGCAAGGGCTAGACAAATGAGGTTAAGTGACACCCAGAAAACACAGCTAAGAAGTGTTTGAGACCAGATTTGATCTCGGGTCCTCTAGGCTCCATTGTGCTATCTTGTTGCCCAGCTTACTTGCTTGATTGCCTTTCAAATCTATATTTCCATTCCTGGAAAAAAAGGCTCCCCAGAACCTTGATTCTTCCTTCTGAATGCTTCATTAGCACCAAAAATCTAGCATGGATTATAAGTAAGTAGCCACAAATCGGGCCAGGATAGGGTTTAACTGGGTCTCTGAGACTAGATGTAATGAAACATCTTGATCAGTTAGGCCATCAGCTAACATTTATGTCTCAGGACCATGAAAGGCAATAGGGTATGATTCCAGCAGCAGAAAGTAGGAGAAAGTCCTGGTAGGCAGATAGCTGGTATCAGGAAGATCTGCTAACAGGTAAAATGGGGAGCCAGCCCAAGGACTGGGCTTTAGTAGTAGGAATACAGTCCTTGGAAAGACTAGTGTGGGAGGGAGGCAGGGGAAGCTATTTCCCTATTCCAAAGCAACAGGAATGCCTGACAAGCACTCAGGGATGGTCTATTATTTGGAATTCGAATATACCATGTTCACATATAATATATTTATTATTGTCCTAATAATCAGGCAACTAGGAGGCACAGTACTTGGAATACTGGACCTGGAGTCAAGAAGACCTGACTTTGAATCCTGCCTCAGATACTTGCTAGCTGTGACCCTGAGCAAGTCATTTAACTCCTGTGTGACTCAGTTACCTCCCAAAGCTATTGTGGGGATCAAATGAAATAACATTTGTAAAGCACTTTGCAAACTTTAAAACTCTATATAAATGCTATATATATATATATGTTTACATATATGCTGTAAACACAAAAAAGAAAATTTTAAAGGACAAGATAAAGATAAAACATTTGATCTTAAAATCAGTAGGGAGCTTCTAGAGTTTATTGAGTCAAGGAGTGACATAGGCAGATCTTCCACTTTGGAAAATCACTTAGGCAGTCATGTAGATATGTCAAATATAGATGGGCAGTATGTAGCCTGACCTCAATTAACATGTAATTGGGAAATGTTTTAGAAATAAATAAAAATACAATGGAACATAGCTAATGTTACATTTTTAAACTAAGTGAATATGCAGGGATCCTTATGTCCATTTCTATCTGAGTTTGATACCTCTCATGTAGAGTATGAATTAGAAAGGAGAGACTAGACAAGAAGGCCAATTAGGAAGCTGTTGAAATGGGGTAGCTACATGGCCCAGTGTTTAGAGCGCTGGTTCTGGTCCTGGAATCAGGAAGTCTCATCTTCCTGAGTTCAAATCCAACCACAAACACTTATCTGCTGTATGACCCCAGGCAAGTCACTTAATCCTGTTTGCCTCAGTTCTTTATCTGTAAAATGACCTGGAGAAGTGTTATGTAGAGGATGGAAGCATGGAATCCCAGCAAAATACAGGGTCAGCCTCACCCAGAATTCCAGGGGACCCCCCCTGGAGAACTTTGGATAAGGGGACAATTGAGAAGGGTTTGGACCGTTGCTTCTGGGGGTTAATGTGGGCGGTACACACTGCTTACTGCTCCTGACTTGGGGGTTCACCTGAGTGGCCATTGTGGCAAAAGCCATCATGGTTTTTACTCAGGAGTTAGCCTGCTTAGGAGGATTAGTCCTTACCAACATCAATACAACAAATATTTAGAGATATAGAGATTGGAAATATTCACTATTAACAAGAGAGCCAGTTTGGCCAAGTACCCTTCACTCCCTCCTGTGTGGGGGAAAGGCAGCTTCAGTCTAACAGATCAGGGTTACCTTTTCCTTATCCAAAACCTAATTACCCCCTCTAGCTTTTCCCTTTCCTTCTTAATATAAGCTTTACCTACAATATCTGTGCCTGGGAATTATTTGGGGATACTCACAGCTCATAGTTACCATCCTAGCTTGAATCCTCTCAGCTGCCAGTTTTAAGAAGATCAGATCCATCTCAGTCCTCAACATATAAATAACTAGCTTCTACTTATTCCTCTATCAGACCTGTGGGGAATATAAGTTAAAGAAAGGGAACATCATTGAGGTTCAGCCATAATAGAAACTTGCCAGAAGTACCTCAGACAGTCTCCATTTTCCAACTGAAACCCAACTGCTTTGGGGGAGGGGTTTGAGAGCCAGGAGTGTCTAATTCCCTCCCTACTCACTGAAGCCTATCAGTCAGTGTCTGTGTAAAGAAGTGACTTGAAGGTTACTGGCCCTGGCATAATTATCTACTTCTCCAAAATATCTGTTATTATCAACATAACAGTTTTGGCCAGCCAGCCTAGGATTTTTATTCTAGAACCTAGTGGGGAAGGGATATATATGGCCAGTATGATCAATAGGGCAACATTGGGGTGCTCTGGGGTCTTGCCGTATGGGATTTGGCAGACTTGTGCCACATTTTGGCTTATCACAGTTCCCTAATTTTTCAAAAGGGTGATAGAGATCTATGACACTTACCTTTGGCTAACAATAACAGTGGGTGATGCCTTAGCTTATGTACCATCAGGGATAGCCATGGCTGCAACTTGCTATGGGGCCCTAATGATTTTTAGGAAGGTGCTGACTTTCACATTTGGAAAGGCTGAAGTTACTAACCCAGATGTAGAACAAATGTTAGAACATATGAAGACATTGATAGAGATAAACAAACAGATCAGAGAAGGGAAGGAATTAGATGCCAAGATGATTATGCAATTGGAAATAATGGAAAATATGGTCACAATGAAGAAGGGGGGTAAGATAAAGCAACAGATTAAAAATGAAAGCCCAGAACAGCAAGAAGTTGCAGGAGCAGAAGCAGATCCTGTAACTATACTTCCAATAACAGATAGGACCATTGTACAACCAGATGCTGGAATCATTCATGTAAAGGGCTACAAACCTTTTACTGGGGGGATCTAGAAATTTTAAAAAGGAGGTTCCCCCAGTTCTTCATCAACCTGCACAAGTTGATCAAAGAATTTAAAAGGGCAGTGAGGCTTTACAATCCGAATTTTGAGGACATAGAACTCCTATTATCAGAATTGTTTACCCCTAGCAAGAAGGCAGTTTTTCGCTGAAACGAGGAGCAATCCCAATCTTGCATCATGGCCAGAACATCATCAGGATTTGGAGCTTTCTTCCCATGCCAATATGTCATACCTTAGGAGGTGCAGGGAGGACTTGGCAGAGGCAATGAGGATTCATGCTAGAAGATCGAATGCATGAGGCTCTTTTGAAAAGTTGAGGCAGGGGGAGGAGGAACACTTGAGTATTTATTTGGACAGATTGTTAGAGGTTGGGGAGACTATCCTGTGTTTTAGGGACATGACTGCTGAGGACAACATTCAGCATGTCAGAAGGTAATTTGTGTCTGAACTACATTCAGACATATTTTAAATTACATTGCCCACAATGGGAGACCATGCCCACTGAGGAGTTGAGGAGGACAGCTGCTTATGTCCATGACTCAAGGGATAGTGATTCTAAACCATCTAAGACCTCTGATAAAGATAGGGAGATTGCTGAGCTCAAAAAGCAATTGAAGGAAGCTCAGAAGGCCAGGGAGGTAGAAGAAATTAAAAATATGGCTCTGATGGCAGCAATCGGAGGAGCCAAAGCAGGCCTAGGCAATCTTCTAGTGGCAGTGCAAACAACTCAGTTAAAAGATATTTCTTATGCTCCAAACTTGGCCACGTGGTTCAGAATTGTAGGTTTAAGTCCCAGATTAACTTTGGAAATAGGAGTAATAATAATAACAACAGGAGGAACACATATTATAATTTAAGATACAGTAACAACAACAATAATAACAGGGACAACAACAGTAGATACAGTGAAAAGTGAAGGCCAGATGTTGTGACCCTGACTGTGCCAAGTTTAGTAGTTCCCCTAGCTTGTCACAGATGGAGGAATACCTGTCCCAAGGAGCTAGACCTTGTACCTTATGAACCGAGAAAGCAGCCTTAGTTGTTGCAAGAACAGATAAGGGTAGTGACAATGATGTGGCAGAGGAATATGTGAAAAACAAAATGGGTGCAGAAGAAATTATGAATTATGGGTTGGTGAATGTAACACAAAGTTACAAAGATATGACTGAGGAGGAGTTGCAAATGGAGGAGGATATAATAGAAATTAAGGAGAGAATTTATGGGAAAGGAAACAGTGATGTGGGGAACACTGACAGAAAACCAGGCACATCTGCACAAGTTCTTGATAAAAGCTTGAAGAAGGTAGCATTCGTTGATTCTCGCTATGGGTGGGGGGGACAGGAACATCATTCTGTAGTAAGACTGTGCATCATTTACATGTACAGCAAGGCTAGAAAACAAGGGCAATGATTTTAGATGGGTGTTCTAATGGGGATCTCTTAAAAACAGACAGTGTCAACAAGGGAGATGGGCTCCTGCAGACCATTGAAAAGGAAAGTGCTAAATTCTCAGACACAGGCACTACCTCTTCTCTACCACAAACTAGGGAAGCTGGAAAGGAAAGTGGAAAGTCTAGTAGCTACAATACTGAAGGAATTTTAAAGCTAGATCCTGGAGCTAGGGAATTTGTACCAAACCTACTTCAGGGTCAAGTGCATGAAGATGTAGCACACTTTCAAGCCTGTGATACTCCAGAGAGAGCTGCCTTTGGAGTAGATTCTGAGTTAATGTATTTAAAGGAATTCAATTCCATAAATGTCAGTAGCCAAGAGAGGAACAAAATGACACCAATAGGAACAAAGGAGGAATCTACAACACTGACTTTGTTTCCTATGCAAAATACATCTAGAGTTAAGTTTCCTGTTACTGACATGGAGTCTAGGGAACAAATACAAGAAGAAAGTATAGACTCACAGGATTGGGATGTAGTCATGAACCAAAAACACATTCCCAATTCTGAAGAATTTCCTTTAAAGCAGAGAAATACCTCTCCTGAATCTAACTTTGCACAGGTCAAGCAAAGCATGTTCAGTGAAGAGAAGGATACTCTACCTTACTCATGGTCTGGGAAAACTGAAATACACTTTGACACTGATAGGCCCATGAACAGTCCAGGGATGCCAATTCAGGCATTGGCAGTCCAACAAGCCACTTTTGAAGGAGACTTACCATCATTACACTCACAGAGTTCTGAGCCAGCACAGACAGAAGTCCTAGAACAAGATCAATGGGATTTGGGGGACATTGAGATAGAAACGCCTTTGGTACCTGTTGATCAGACAGCTAAAGACAGGGAACCCTTGGTTATGGTGGCAATAGGAGATCAAATCTATCCTGCTCTTATTGAATACCAGAGCAACCCACTCTGTGTTGACATCAGCACCAGAAAATTGTGCACTAATGGGGTCTGTGAGGGTAAAAGGAGCCACCTTAACAGAAGGAAATGGTAAATCACTCTCATGTTTTTGCCAAGAAAACCCCAAATGGGGTCAGAAAAGTCAGACATGACTGAACAACAGTAAAGAAAGGCAAAGCTTCTGAACTAGGGTGGTGACTGTGTGAGAAGATAGAAAGGACAGATGGATGATATGAAGAGAGAAATGGCGACTCTGTCAAGATTGTGTAAGTGGAGTGAGGAAGAGTGAGAAGTCCAAGAGAACATGGCAATTTTGAACCAGGAGGACCAGGATGGTGGTTCCCTAATAATACTAAGGAAGAGGGGCAGCTACATGGCTCAGTGGATAGAGAGCCAGGCTCAGAGACTAGAGGTCTTGGGTTCAAATTTGATGTGTGATCTGGACAAGTCACTTAACTTTCATTGTCTAATCCTGACCACTGTATTGCCTTGGAAGCAATACATAGTATTGATTCTAAGACAGAAGGTAAGGTAATAATAATATTAGGGAAAGGGGCAGGTAGGTGGCTCAGGGTCAGGCCTAGAAAAGGGAGGTCTTGGGTTTAAATTTAATCTCAGACTTCCTAGCTGTATGACCCTGGGCAAGTCACCTAACCCCAGTTGCTTAGTCCTTGCCACTTTTCTGCCTTAGAACCAGTGCTTATTATCAATTCTAAAACAGAAGAGAGGTTTTTTAAAAAAAATGATAATAATACTAGAGAAGTTTAGAAAAGTGAAGGTTGTAAGAGAAAGATAATGTAAGGAGATCTTTCATGCAGATTACAACTCATTAAGCCCATCCATCCAATGTGATTCTCTCCATTCCACCTAAAATGAAGAGGGGGTGGTGTGGGACTCCTACTTTCCTATCCCTGCTCTGACCCTTAATTCAGAGGAGCACCTGGGCTGTCTGACCTGGCAGGGTAGGGTGGGGCAGGGCAGGAAACAGGTATATTGGAAAGGGCATGGCATTCTTCCAATGGCACCTGGACTACTGTCACCATGTGTAACTGGGGAGTTTTTAGGTTGTATCTGCCCTGAAAGGCCATCACTTAGCCAAGAAGTCAGGGGCTTGTGAACTTGTAGAGAAGAGGCAGATGTTCTGCTGAAGGTAAGTTCCATGAGAAACAATTTTGGTACAGTGGGATTCAGCCAGTGATATTTTGGTAAATGTTTAACAACCAAATCTAAAAAGAAACGGACCCACTTTTAAGTTTAATCTGCATTATTAACATTTCCTCTATTACTTTCTTAATTCTAGACAATCAACAAAACAATAACTAAAGCCCTAATTTGTAGTAATTGATGATTTTTTTTTAGATTTAAATATTTTATTTTTTTAGAAAAAATTTCCATGGTTACATGATTCATGTTTTTACTTTCCCCTTCACCCTCCACCCATAGTCAATGCACATTTCCACTGGTTTTAACATGTGTCAAGTAGTTGATGATTTTAGAGGTGTCAATGGTCACACTGAAAATTTCACAATTGGCTCTCCTGAATCAGTATGAGTTATCTCTCAACTACCAGCAGTTAAAACATATCTTCCTGTCCTCTGATTGTTGACTGATCTCACAATCTCTTTGAGGCTATGCCACAGCCCCTACTTTGTACCACTGATGAGTACAAGTCTTCATTTTTATGAGAGAAACTCAGAGCCCAGAAAAGATAAGAGATTTGCCCAAGATTACATAGATATATGAGAAATAACAGAGATTTGTTTCTTCCCACTTGTATCTCTCTAGGTAAGAGTACTGAACCTGGAGTTGAGTCAAGATTTACCTTTCTGACTGCTCTTTTTTATGGTCCTTTGCTTGGCCATCATCTATATCATGGCCTCTAATTGTGAGTGAACCACAAAGCTTTTTCCTGGGTGTTTTCTTCTCTCTTTACCTACATTCTCTCATTTGGTGACCTCTTATCTTATTTTTGTAGTTTGTTGAGTCATTTGTGGCTGTGGCTGATTCTTTGTGACCCTATTTTGGATCCCATTTTTGTGACCTCATTTTCTTGGCAAAGATACTGCAATAGTTTCCCATTTCCTTCTCTAGCTCATTTTGCAGATGAGGAACTGAGATAAAAGAGTATTAAGTGACTTGCCCAGGGGCACACAGTTAGTAAGTATCTGAGGCTAGATTTGAACTCTTATTATAAGGCTTAATTACCAGCCCTATGCAGATGACTCCTAGACCTACATATCTAGCCCCATTTCTCTTTTGAGCTTCAGTATTGCATCACCATTAGCCCACTGGATAGTTTGAGTTGGATGTTTGAGTTGGAAGTATCTCCACAAAATAGAACTCATCTTTCCCCTTACAACTATCTTTTTCCCAGACCCCCTTAATTCTATGAAGATCATCTCCATCCTTCCATTCACCCAGGTTCACAAACCTTGGTGCTATCTTTGACCTCTTGCCCCATATATCCAATTACTTGCCAAATTTGGGGTGGGAGAGAGGAGACAAGAAATCAGTTTTGGCCCACTTGAATAAAAGGTGTGTATCAGGTAAAGATACTAAAAAGGCAGTTGGAAATACAGAGCTGACACTCAGGGATCAAGATGTAGGCACAATCATAGGATCATAAGTTTTAGAGCCAGAAGAGATTGTAGCCATTTACTCCAATGCTTTCATTTTACAGAAGAGAAAACTAAGGTGCACAAATGGTGTCTCTCAGAGTAAAGACTTTGACTCACATTCTCTGGATCCAAATTCAGTGTTCTTTCTACTTGATAATCAACTGCATAAAAGTGATCATCAGGACCATGGGAGAAGGACAGAAAGAGGAGGGAAAAAGGGCCATAGACAGAGCCTTGGATTATGCCCAATTTTTTTTATTTCAATTCAATTCCCCAAGCATTTTTTGGTCATATAGCATAAGAAGAGAACAATGAACCAGCAAAGGAGAATGAGCTGTCAGATTGGTAGAGGAACCAGGACAGAGCCATGTCCCAGAAACCAAAGGAGTGTAAAGAAGGAGGGGGAGAGCCTAATAATGCCGACTGCTGCAGAGTGCTCAATAAATAATCATTCACCTATCTACCTACAAAGCATTTCCCTCAAGTTGTTGTGAGGTGGGTGGTGTACAGATGCGGAAATTGGGTCTCATGGAGGTGAAATGATTTGTCTAAGGACACATTGATTGTGTTGTTCAGTCGTTTCAGTCATGCCCCACTCTTCGTGACCTCATTTGGGATTTTCTTGGCAAAGATACTGGAGCAGTTTGCCATTTCTTTCTCCGGCTCATTTTATAGATAAGGAAACTGAGGCAAACAGCATTAAGTGACTTGCCAAGGGTCATGCAAATGATAAATGTCTGAGGTCAAATTTGAACTCAAGAAGAGGAGTTTTCCTGACTTTAGGTCCTGTGCTCTATCCACTATGCCACCTAGCTGCCTCCAGAATACATCGATACTAAATGTCATAGCTGAGGCTGAAACCTCATTCTCTTAATTTTAAGTCCTGAAATCTTTCTACTATCCCATAGTTTGTGTGACTCACAATAACTTTGAAGTGTAGACCGAAGATGCTCCCGGGTGCACATGACTCCCTCCTGGGATGTTTCTTCTTTGTCTTTTGGGACTAGCAAATAATTAAGTCTTTGAGTCCCTCTAAATCTGGATGAGGATGAATATCTCCATTTCTTCTCCTACTTCTTCCTTCGAGGCTCTGAATTCCTTTTCTCTCTTTCTGTGAAGACTCTGTCTCTCCTGCATCTCTGGCATCAGGGATATATATAATATGTATATATATATATATATATATATATACATATATATATATATGGCTTCCCATATTGGTTGTGTAGATGCTCAGGACCACGTGTATCGCAATCCGTACCAGGATGGTGGAGCAGGATAATAATACTCATAGGGTTGTCATGAGGCTTGAACAAGAAATGTGCAAGTTTAATTAAATGTGATCCACATAACAAGGGTTATTATTAAGGCCACTGGAAGGCAAGGAACATGTCTTCTACTTCTCTGATACCTGCAACAGAGCCTCTCAGAGGAGTAACCTAGACCGACCTTTGCTACATCCCATCAAAAAGGGAAACGAGGTTAGTCAGGAATAGCCTGTATTTGATAAAGCCATCCTGACTCTTAATGATCGCCATTTCCCTTTCAAGATGTTCACACACTACAGCTTTAATAATGTGTTCTAGAATTTAGAAAGGCATCAAAGCTTATTAACCTACAGTTTGCAGACTTCATTTCTTTTCACTTTTGAAAACTAGGACAACAATTTCCTTTTTCTAGTCCTTGGACAATTCTAATCAACAGTCTTTCAAAGGTCATTGATAGCAGCTCAACAATATCTTCTAGTTTTTTTTCAATACACCAAGATGTTGCTTGTCTCATTCTGGTGGCTTGAACTCACCAAAGGCAGCTAGATGCTCTTTTTTACATGGCTTAGTTTCACCCTCCTTTAACCATTTTTTTTCCTGTCCTCTACAGTCCAAAGATCATTTTCCTTGGCAAAGAAAACAGAAGCAAAATAAGAGACAAATTTTATTTTTATCATCTGTGATCATTATTCTATCTTCCCAACATTTCAGTTTTATCACTTTTAAGTTCTTCCTTTTCCCCCAATATAGGTTAAAATTTTTTTTAAAACCCTTGCTTTCTGTCTTAGGAACAACTCTAAGATAGAAGGACAAGGACTAGGCAAATGCAGTTAAGTGACTGCCTAGGGTCACACAATTAGAAAGTATCTGAGGTCAAATTTGAACCCAGGTCCTCCCTACTCCAGGCCTGGAGCTCTATTCACTATGTCACCTAGCTGCCACCCAGTATAGGTTTAAAAGCCCCTTTTTACTTCTTAGTATTCATTGCCCATTCAATCCCAATTTATTCTGAAGACAAGATTTGGTAAATAAAAGATGGTAACTCTGAAGGGGGCAGCTTCAACTGAGTGATAAGGTCAGAAGCCAGGCTGCAAAAGGCTAAGAAGTGAATGAGAAGAACAAAAGAGAGGCAGCAGATATAGCTAATTTTTTCAGGAAGTCTGATTTAGAAGGAGAGGAAAGATAAAAGTTCCTTATGAGATCTAGTGAGAAATTTATTTTTAAGGATGGGGGAGAAAGCAGCAAAGAAGGAGCTAGCTGATAGGAAGTGGGCAACGAGTAGAGATGGAGAGAGGAGGTAATTGAGGAGAGAAGAAGGGAGGAGATGGGATCAAACGTGAATGTAATGAAGAGAGCTTCCTCTTTATCAGAGATCTAGGAAAAGAGGAAACGAGATGAGATGATGTCAAGGACTATTGGACCCACCATTTGGGATTGCTTTAGCATCTCCAATTTTGAAGTTTTCCTCTATGTAGGGCTTCCTAGTTCTCTACCTCCTCCAACACCCTGGATCTGTTCTTTGTCCCTGATGGAGAAATTCAGTTCAACAACCCACTCAGTTTCCCTTTTCTTTCTGACCCAGTAGAGTCCCTACATTTAGTCTTTTCAAGGCTGACCTTAAAAAAGTCAAGGATATGATCTTTGATAATAGTCTCAGTTCCCTTTTTCCTATTTCCTAATCTCCCATCTCTGAAAAACTCCTCTTTCTCCATTTCCCTCTCTCCTTTGAAATTATATAGCACCTCTCATGGGCTTTATCACATTTGGCATTGCATTCTACTTAAACACAAACCTTTTCCTTCCTTAGTATTCTGTAAACTGCATTTTCTTCTTCAGATCACTACAGCAACCAACAGAGCCCTGCACATAGTGGGTGCTCAATAAATGGTTTTGTAATGACTAAGTTATAACGTTTTATTGTGAAATATAAACCAAGTATGAACAGTGGCAATGCATAAACAAGTTAAAAGCTTTAAAAAAATAGCATAACCATCACTCTAGGCAGGAAAAGATCTTGGATTTAGAAAAAAAGGCTTCTACCTCCAACATTGCTTCTCTCTGAGTTCTGAAACAAGGGAACTCAGAATGTTTCACTGCTGTAAAACACTTGAGAAATAGGTCTCATTTACTGAATATGCAAAGAATATATAAAAATCAATTTCTAGGAGCAACTTCGAGATTAAGAAAAATATTTGGTTTTATATTTACAACTTCGAGAATATTTCCAGAGGCAGCGAGGTAACACAGTGGATGGAGCACCAGGCCTGAAGCCAGGAGGACCTACCTGGGTTCAAATCTGGCCTTAGACACTTCCTAGCTGTGTGGTCCTAGGCAAGTCACTTAACCCCAATTGCTAGCCCTTACCTCTCTTCTGCCTTGGAAGAGACACTTAATAATGAGTCTAAGACAGAAGGTAACAGTTTTTAAAAAATGTCCTATCTATACTAATAATTGTATATTTAGCACTTTAAGGTGTTTTCCATCAATTATTTCTAATAATAATTTTTGATAAGTGCTTAGCAGAGTGCCTGGTACTTAGTACTGTGGAAATGGGGAGTATTTTTGGTAGTTTGTCAGAATAGAGAAGAAATGCCCTGGAATGTATTTCTAAATCTGTTGTATGGAATGGATTTTACATAAGATACTTCTTATATACTATCCAAGGAATATTACTGACTAAAATGTTAAAATAATCTCATCAGGTCAGGGGTTTTCACCTATCACTCTGATCACAAAGGTTTTAGTTGTCTTCTGGTTTTGTGGATTGTGGAATTTAATTTGTCAGTGCTTCCCAATGAATGATTCATCTCTCTACAACTTCAGGTTATAATTTTCCTTAGTTTATTCAGCATCTAATTACACACTTCTGATATATCACAAAGGAGGCAGCAGCAGCAATGCATGGAAGGATCCTCTCGATTTTTATTGTCCTGCCTTCCTAGTTTTACATTTACTACTTTGTATTTGTTATCTATCTGTTTTCTGCTGTTTATCTATCAAGAGGCTACTCTGTGTAGCAGGAGCTAGAGGGTAAGACTTGAGTTCCGATCTTGCCTTAGACACTAACTACTTGTGTGATCCTGGGAAGTCATTTCAGTCTCCTCATCGGTAAAATGGGGACAATAATAGCATCTCCTTTACTGGGTCATTGTGAGGATGAAATGGCAGCTAAGTGATGCAATGGATCTAGCCCTGGATCTGGAGTCAGGAAGACTGAGTTCCAATCCAACCTCAGACACTTACTAACTATGGAGCCTTGGACAAATCACTTAATTCAGTTTGTCTCTGTTTCCTTAACTGTAAAATGTGGATAATAATAGAATCTCTTTCCCAGAGTCATTGGGAAGATCAAATGGGATATTTTGATAAAAGCACTTAGCACATAGTAGGCACTATATAATTTATTATTAATAATAACAAGTAATATATTTATAGTGTTTACTAAGTACCAGGCACTCTGCTAAATGCTTTATAAAACAGTGTGCTATGTGTTCCACTGCCTAGCTGCCTCTTGGTGAATCTGGAAACACACCTCCATCATTTCATGGCGGGGTTGGTCAAGGAAAATGTCAACGATGGCTCTGGGAAACCACACTTGGTATTTCTTGTTTCCTCCTTTGTCTAATGGTCCCAGCTCCTTCTGACTCTTCCTGTGTTCAGTTCTTCTCATCTATCTTCCTGTGCTCTTCTCTTTCTGCTTTCCAAAGCCCTAGTTTAGGACTTTGTTGTGTTTAGTGGCTCATCTCCACCTTATAAAGTATATCTCAAAAATCTCACCATTCTGTCAGGCATGACTCACCAGTGTTTTTATGTTCATCCCATAATCCCCTGCTTGGGGATTATGGGATTGATTTAATTTTGTCTTTACTTTTGTACTTGTATGCTTGGCACACGGTAAATAGTTGATAAATTCCACCCCCCACCCCAACCTGTTCAGTTATCATTTCCCCAATTATAACCTTCAAAATTCTGAAAGCAATCAGATGTCAATGAGCTGATGCCCCACAATGCATCCCAGACATATTTACCTCAGTCAGTGCCCTGCTTTCAAACAGGTCCTCTCAATACATTTACCGGAGAGGTAAATTTACCAGAGGTCTTTCCTCAAGTGTTTTTTATATGAAGAATTGTGTTTGTTCTCAAGCTGATTTATATTAGTGCTCCTTAAACTTTTTCATATTCGTTCAGGAGCCAAAATTTCCATGTAACGAAGGGGCAATACCTAAAATGCCATTGTTATTCAGTTGTTTCAGTCCTGACCAACTCTTTTGTGACCTCATTTGGGGTTTTCTGGGCAAAGATACTGGAATGCTTTGCCATTTTCTTCTCCATCTCCTTTTACAGATGAAAAAACAAAGGCAAACAGGGTTAGATTAGCTGGAAAGTATCTTAGGCTGGATACAAACTCAGGTCTTCCTGACTCCAGGCTTGGTACTCTATTTGTTGTGCCACCTAGCTGCCCAACAACAGCAACAGAAACAACATTAGAAAATCTAAGTTGGTTTATTTGCATTCATCTTTCTTCATTAGAATCGTTTCTGTTGAGTCTCTGAAATTTTTGGAGAGCTTCTTCTCTCTCTTGAGCTGTCTTTTTTGCAGCTTTAGGCCTTGGGATCCTACTTATCCTTTCTCTAAATCATTTGAAATCTGTTCTAACAAAATCTAGAATAGATGGTGGACCTTCCTCTACTTTATCACAAATTCTTAGATGGAGCAAACACTTGTTTCCAAAGTTCTCATCATTTTTACTTGAGAAATCAATTTTTTGAAGATAGGTGTCAACTGATATGTAGGCCAACAGGTCCTCTTACAATTTCTTCCACCTTCTGAAATGTGAAGTTATTAAGGCATGTGCTAGCTGCTTTTCTGCTCTTGCCAGTAAGAGTTCCAGGGTACATCTTGGTAAATGATGTCTCCTATCGCTGCCATCTCCTGCATCTGTATTAGGTTTGTGGCCTCTTTTCTTGACTTTATCATTCATTTTCTTCTTCTACTAGGCATATTCTTCTGGCCATATGACTTCTGATTTCTACTTCTTAAATCTTCACCCAATGTCCTTCATTACATTTCCACCCTCCGGCTTCTAGATTCCCTACATGAGTGTGTATTGATAAATATGCAACTCTACCCCAATTTTTTCATCTGTTTTGTTCCTTTGACATAAATATACCCTTTGTGATCACCACAACAAAACCTGAAAAAACTTATATGAAATGATACTAAGTGAAGTGAGCAAAACTGGAGAACATGTACATAATACAACAATAATATATGATGATCAATTGTGAATGGCTTAACTATTATCAACAAGGCAAGGATTCAGGACATTTCCAAGGGAATCATGATGAAAAAGGCTATTCACTGCCAAAGAAGGAATGGATGGAATCTGAATGCAGTGAAATGAATCATTCTACACTTTATTTCCTCCATGAATTTTTCTCTAGCATAAACAATATATGTCTCGTTTCACAACATGATGAACAGAGATATATGTATTATATTATAACATATGTACAACATGTATCATATTATCTACCTTCTTAGGGTGGGGAGAGGCTTAGAAGGGAGGAAGAAAACATGGATTGCAAAATATCAGAAAATGAATATGAAAAATTGTATAGATGTAATCTGGGGAAAAATTTAAATAAAAAAACACCCTTCTGAAACCACATTCTTGTCATAAATGCCATTCCACAAAGTCTCAGTGATGCCTTTCTCTGTTAGGATCTGTAGTTCATTTTGCTTTTTATTCATACTTTGCAGATTTGTGTGTAAGCACATCAGGTCTTAGATTTAATTTCTGGCTTATTTCTAAGATTTTGACTCCTGTGAATAATAGGGCATCTCTACTGTTATTCTTCTGCCTGTGTCACAACAGAGGAAGTACAATGGTTGCACTCAATAGTCTATAGCTTGATAGATAGGTAGTTTTTTCCCTCCTCATCCCAAATGTTTCATTCTAAAATGCTCTTCTCAGATTTGCAAAAATCCAACAAGCATTTAACCAACTCTCAAGAGCTGCAATTCATTCCCACCCCAAAATTCATCAATTATTACTGCACTTTAAACTATGGATCATAAATTCAAATCTTGTTCTCATTATTCTCTTAACCAGCTTTTCATTATCTAATCAGCCTCCCTCTCCCAATGCTTTTGCCTTCAACTGGCAATAGTGATAAAAATACCAACACTAGCCCTAAGGTCTTCAGTTTCTTGGTCAAGCCTTCTTAACCTCTAGAAATCCTTTCTAGGTTTTTCTGGCAGTATCAATTATTCCCATGTGAATTACCAGGAGTGGGTAATGGTTATCAATTTTGACAAGTCTTGGGAGACTCTCTATCACGTCCTAGATACATACCCTGGGAAGACTGCCAGCCTCTCTATTATTAATGTCAGGTTGACAAATAACTACCTCAGTATCCCTCAGCAGGGAGCTACCAATCTCCACTACGTGTCTCTTCTTTCTTTGACCCCTACTGGATTATCTCCATTATCTTGTCTCTCTTGAGCTACTTGGATCTGACAGTAGAGAGCATCTGAAAGAGAGTTAGATGGGACGTGATAGCTGTCTTCAAGTATTTGAAGGGCTATCATATAGAAGAAAGAATAGATTTGCTCAATTTGGACTTAGAAAGTAGAACCAGAAGCACAGGAGGGAGCTTGCAAAGAGGTTGCCAATTTTGGCATGATTGGAGTAGAAACTTCCCAACAGCCAGAGCTATTCAAAAGTGGAATGGGCAGCCCCAGAATGTTCTCTGATTCTCTGCAACTTTGGAGAGAGAGCCATAAAGAGAAAACACAGAGATCCACAGAGTTGCCTAATGCCTCCTCTTTCAACCTTCATAGATAAATCAATTTCAGATAAGTCCCCTTCTTTCCTCCTCTTCATCTCTCTGATATCCACAGGTCTTCTCTCTCACCACTAAAAATCTAATACTAAAGAAAGAAAAACCCTATTACCTTAAGTTGGTATATACCCAGTGAGTTATCTTTAGAAATGGGATGAGAAGTGAGAGCAACCACATGCCCAGTCCTGCTGATGACTCTGTAGCATCCCCTTTGAGTTTTCTGAGGTAGTACCCTCCCAATTCCCACTTACACTGGTAGGCTAGACCTCCTAGATGATGGCAGCTACCTCAGGTTCCTTGGGTATTCTTAGGATACATATTCCTAAAACTATGGTTCATGAAGCCCTACTGGGGTGCTTACTATTTTTTTTTAATTTCTTTTTTTTAAACCCTTAACTTCTGTATATTGGCTCCTTGGTAGAAGAGTGGTAAGGGTAGGCAATGGGGGTCAAGTGACTTGCTCAGGGTCACAAAGCTGGGAAGTGTCTGAGGCCAGATTTGATCCCAAGACCACCTCTCTCTAGGCCTGGTTCTCTATTCTTTGAGCCTAGCTCACCTAGCTGTCCTGTATTCTCACTTTTAACAGTCAGACAGTTCACAAATTAGTTTTTAAAAATGGCATAGTAAAAATAGTAGCTCCAAAAACATTTTCCCCATAAATCTGGGATGTGTTCTCTCACCAATCCATATAGCATGTGTGAGAAAAAGTTGCATCAATATATGTGTATACTGAAAACACGTCTCTGGGCCTCAGTTTTTTCAGCTATAAAGTGAGGAAGATGGGCTAGATGACCTCTGAGGTTCCTTCCAGCTCTAAATCTATGATTCTGGGGTTCTATGATCTTATGATGCTATTTCAGGGCCTTGAAGTCCTTTCTCTCCTAAAAGGGTTTTTATAAAGCTCAACTCTTGATTGTCAGGGCTAGCTCCAGGAATGTGATGGTGAACATTTAACAACTGATTCTTCAAGAATGCAGAGCACACTTTTAAGTTTAGTCTGCATTATTAACATTTGTCCATCATTTTCTTAGTCTAAGCAATCAATAAAATAACAAATCTAGCCTTGATTTGTAGTGCTTGCCAATTTCTGACTTATAAACGTTCACTATTAAATTTAACAATTGGCTCTCAAGAGTGGCTCCGACACACCCTTGGCTTAATTCTTTCTTGAATTTATAGCTGGCTCTCTTCTCTACTGCCAGAGGATCCTCTTTAAAGCTGCTTCCATTCTTGAGTTATTGCCTTTCTGTATCTAAACTGGAGAGTATGTTTTGTTACCTGGGTAATTTGAGGAAAGGTGTTTGGGATAAGGGAAATTGAAAGGAGGATGTTGGAGACTTGCTAAGTGGGTAATCTCGGTTTCAGGTAGGCTGGGATTAAAGGAGATTCAGGGTATAATAGGACTGAAGTCAGGAGTATAACACAGAAGGGAAACAGAGAGCTTTTAGGGAGAAGAGAAGTTAAACTAAACAGACAAACACAGCAGGCTTACAGACTGGGACTTAGACTCAAACACAAGCTGAGGGAAATAGACTAGACTGAAATTAACAAACAGGCTTTAGTTAATTTCACAGGAAGGGACCTATTTTGAAGTAACACCTTCCTTCAAGATGGATGCCCCAGCTACCCTCTAAGCCCAGAGTATGTTGTCTCTTTCCCTCTTCTTCCCTCTTGATAACTAACAGACAAATTACACTAATAGGGCTATTGAAACACAAAAGGGTTTATTTTGTTTGAAGGATGTTTGTTAGGAAGGTGGATCAAAGGAAAGCCCTATCAGTTGTCTCAGGAACCTCAGGTGGGGGAAGGGAAGCAAAGATGGAGTCTGAGTAAGGACCTGCCTTTAAACTCAGCTTTACAAAATGCTATGGCTATCTAAAGGGAATAAATGATGATTTGACTAACTATAACTAATGCTGTCAATTAGATAACTCTTCACAGATTTAACTCCTCTCTAATTACTCTCCTTATTAACTCCACAGACACTAAGGTAAGGGAGGGAAGGCAGGGGTGGTATAGGAAAGGAAGATATAAAGGGTTTATCTAAATAATAATTTCTTAAGTAAATATATCAAAGCTAGGCTAAATTTCAATATTAAAGCTAGGTAATCAAAGCAGCTCGCTCATTGACCACCTCCCTCTACGGAAGATCCAGTCAACTGCTTTTCCTCAAGATTCTAAACCTCTAACAGCTTTTGGAACTCAGCCAAAGCTAGAAAAAACTATATGACCCCAATTCTGTATACTACAAATTCTATTCAACTACTGGCTTTTGACTGGATGCTTCCAAATCAATGAACTCTCAAACTGCTGGATGGGGTGCCTCCTTCTGGGAGAATAGTTCTGCTGATAATAGCTAAAAAAGATGGGAGAGAAAATCTACCCTCCCTCTAAACACACACCATGAGGTGAAATTCTACATTCTTCTCAACTGATCACTTCAACTTTCTCAAATTCTAACTTTGACTTTCAGAATACTAAGCTATAAAAAGCATCCTTTAATTGGATTTTATTTATTTTTGTTTGTATATTTGTTTTCCTTATCCAATGGCCAGATACTCTTTAATTCCATCCCAAGAAGTTCATGTTTTATAAATGGATCACAGTATGTTAACACTTTGTTAACACGTTATTATCTCATCATTTGTGATTATATCCTATGACTATATCAACTGATGTGAGGGGACTCAATGATCCCCTCCACTCTCTTTCATGCTTTCTCCAATACTTCTCTTAGATACTTTCTCTGTTTCTAAAGCTATCATCCAGGGCAGCTTTGTCCCTACTTGAAGATGGCCACTCTATCCCCTTTGAATCTAACCCTGCCTGTGATTTCAACTGTTCTTTGTAGGACTTCATTAACATTTTTTTTTGACGGCTTGGATAATGGCAAAGATGATGTGCTTATCAAATTTTCAGATGAAACAAAGCTGGGAAGTATATCTGACACGTTGGATGACAGCATCAAGATGTGAAAGGTCTTGATGGGATATAACAATGATTTAAATCTAATTAGATGCTATTTAATAGGGATAAATGTCAAGTCCCACATTAAGTTTTAAAAACACACACACAACCACACATGTACAAAATGGCTGGTGCTACTGATGTTGGAGGTAGGGTAGATTAGCAATTCACATGAAAAATTCCTGGGGTTTGGGGGGATTATAAAATCAATAAGAGATCACACTGTGTCTTGGTAGCCAAAAAAGCTAAAATTAGCTCAGACTGTATTAATAATCCTTTAGCTGGGTGAGTATATCCCCAAAGTTCTTTCCTGGCTCCCCATTCTTTCCTCTCTTCTCCTCTCCTCCCTGTCTTCTTCTTTCCTCTCCTCCTTCTCCTCTCCTCTCCTTTCTCCTCTTCTCTCATCTCTTCCTTTGTTTTATTTTCTTAAAACTCCTATATCAGTGACCACCTCTTTGTGGAGGACTCATGGATCTGCATATCCTGGCTAACGTCCCTCCTGATTTCCAGTCTCACATCATGAACTGTCCATCTCAAATTCAGCATGAATAGTACAGATCTCATTGTCTTCCCTTCCCCACCCCATTCTTCTCCTTAACTTCCTTATTTCTTATGAGAACTCCAGCATCTTTCTAGTTGCCCAGATTCACGGCATCAGTCATCCTCATTTCTCACTCTCCCTCACCCCCACATAGCCCATCAGCTACCAAGTCTTGTTTATTATATCACCATAATATCTCTTGAATCCTTCTCTTTCCTCACTGAGACACCATCCTATTTCAGGCTTTTATTACCTCTCGCTGGACCATTTCAATGATCTCCTAGAGTATTGCCTTAGCCTCCTAATTACTCTCTCTGCCTCTAATCTCTCCCATCTCTAATCTATCCTCCACTCAGTTGCCAAATTGCTCTTCCTAACCATGTAGTTTCCCTGCTCAAAGAGTTTTAGTGGTTCCCTACTGTGTCTAAGATAAAATATAAACTCTGCTTGGCATTTAGAGTTCTTCCCAATATGGCTCCCATCTAGTTTTTCAAGGCTTATTGCACATTGCTTCACACATTCTATGTTTCTGCCAAACTGGTTTACCTGCTGTACATCATGTTCCACCTCCTATTTCCATGTCTTTGCATAGCCTGTTCCCCCTGCCAGGAATGTATTCTCTCCTCACCTCTATTTCTCAGAAGCCCACGCTTTTCTCAAGGCTCAATTTAAGTGCCCACCTCCTTCCACATGAGGCCTAACCCAATCCCCACAATTTCTAGTGGCCTCCTCTCTTGAAATTGCCTTGTATTAACTTTATATATCATTGTTGTTATTTAGTTAGTTCAGTCATGCCTGACTCTTCATGAAATATTTTGGGGTTTTCTTGGCAAGGATACTGAAGTGGTTCACCATTTCCTTCTCCAGCCCATTTTACAGATAAGGAAACTGAGGCAAATAAGGTTAAGTAACTTACCTAAGGTCACATAGCTGGTTACTGCCTGAGAACAGATTTGGACTCAGATCCCTCTGACTCCAGGCCTAGTGCATTATCCACTGCCAAATCCAGCTGCCCCACTTGGCATATATTTTGATTCTTTTATCTGTGGCAAATTGTCTATCCCTCCAAAACCTCAACTCCTGGAAAGAATGCAAGATCCTTAGAGCAGGGACTATTTAATTTTTGTCCTTTTTATCTTATGCCCATGAATGAGGCACACTGTAATAAATGCTTGTTGGTTAAAATGAAAGAAATGCAAGGAAATTGATTTGACTCCATTTAAGTATATCTGAAGGGGATCTGCCCAAAGAGGGTCCAAGCCTTAGAACACATCCAAATTGTCCTGCTCCATCTCAAATCAAGAATAGGTTTGGTGAGTCTGCTTCTGGGCATATATTACATGTTCATTAACCACTCAGCCACATGCCTCTGGACTTCATCATCTCCCCAGGAACCTTACCACCTTGCAAGATCACATCAAGCCTGGAACTCACACCTTCTCAGTGCCTGATGTCCCCTGGGGTCCCTCCTTCTTATTGGAGAAGATAGAGATGAAGGATTCCTTCTAGAAGCTCCGTTAAAGGAGGGTGCTCTGGAGAACCATCTCTTCTTTTTCCACCCAGTTTCACTTCTCTGAATTTTATCATTCCCCACACCACCCTGCCCCAATCCTTCCACTTTTCCTTCTTCTCACACTGGGACCTAGTACTTAGACTTAGCCTATTATATCTCTTGGTATCCAGGTGAGGGTGGCTTCACAAGCACCTAGCCAAATGGATGTGGTTTCTCACCTGAGGGAGGGGAAGGGAAGGCTCCTATCAGTTGACTCCATATCCTAAGTCCCTTTAGAGAAAGTTCCAAATGTTCTGAGAAATTTAGTTACGGGTTAGATAAGAAGCTTGATTTTCTTTAGCATCTTTTTCTTGTCTTTAAATCAGAGAAGAAAAAGTTTTGAGCACCAAGACAGACTTATTAGGTACTAGGTGAGTAGTAACCTCTGAAAAGCACTATAAAATTTTTAGAATTTCTATAACACTGTATCTAAGGACAATTGTGATATTAGCTCCTGTGTGTGGAACTGAATAAAATCTATGTCACATTGACTTTGAAGAATATTTCCTTTATAGAAAAGGGAAGGAAGTAAAAGGACCAAGCTTATGCCATCTCCCTGGAACCTCAGAAAACCGCCATGTATCAAGGCTATGGATAATGTGCTCAAAATGTACCCCCATTCATTTTAATGATGATATCTTCTTTAAATGGGAGGAGGAGGGGAAAAATTTAATAGAGAAACCAGTCAATAAGTGCCCAGGCTTTAGAGTATGTACAATATGCCCTGCTTGATACCAACCCAAGTGGAGGCTTGCTAAGTCTGCTTCTGGGCACGTATATTAGAAGGGAACTTCTCCTCATTTCAGAACATACACAGCTATCCTGTAGTCTTACTTTGTAGGGATTAAAAGCCCTTCAATTGGTTGCTGAGCCAGAAATCAGTGTATATCCAAAAAATTCAAATGGGTAATCTCTTGTTTTCTTCCCTGGAATCTTTCAAGTGAGAAGAAAACAAGGTCATGTACCTCTGGGTTCCTGTCTCCCTCCCAGTTGCCAAATGTCCGTGAATGCATGGCACCTCTTTTTCTTGTTTTTATTTTTTCCTGACATTAGGTGATGGTATCTGGAGTTGTAGACGATGATGGTGGGAGCCTCAAAAGATCAGAAGGCTAGTCACTAGAGTCAGCAGCAGAACTTGCAGTCATTGCAGCACTCAAATCTGAGGAAGAGTTAGTCAAGAGAAACAATCTGGCTGACTTTGGCACAGCAATGAGTCAGCCCAACTGAATAAGGAAATAATGCTTCCATCGGCTGTGCCGCATCCAGAAGGGAACTTGGTGGAGGTCCAGCGAAAGACCCAAAAGGCTATGAAATACTTCTCTGTTGTTGTTTTTTAGTTTTTGGTAGGGGAAAATGCTCCATTGCAAGCTTCCATTGGAGCCCACTCTAGCCAGAGATCACATGACTATTTAAAGAAGAGATTGTGCTTCCCAGCTTAGGAAATGCAACACTTTGGCCCTTGTTATCCCTTCTCAGTAATATTTCTTTGTAAAAGATAATTGAGGGGGCAGTTAGGCAGTTCAGTGGATAGAGAGCCAGGCCTAGAGAGGGTAGGTCTTAGATTCAAATCTGGCCTCATATACTTCCTAGCTATATGATCCTGGGTAAAAGTCATTTAACCCTTATTGCCTAGCTCTTACAGTTATTCTGCCTTGGAACCAATGCACAGTATTGAATCTCAGATGGAAGGTAAGGGTTTTTTAAAAAACAAACAACTAAATTATATTAATTTTTTCATTGATATTGTGGAGATATTGACTGATTAAATAATATGGCAGAACATGATGATTTGGTCTTGTGAGCAATAGTACATATATAATGCTATATGTATGTGTGTGTGTTTGTGTATATATATATATATATATCTTCAAGGTTATCCCTAATTCTATCCTAGGGGAAGATTTGTTGTTATTCAGTCATATTCAACTCTTTATGACCCATTTGGGGTTTTCTTGGCAAAGATGCTAGAGTGGTTTGCCATTTCCTTCTCCAGTTCCTTTCCAGATGAGGAAACCAAGGCAAACAGAGTTAAGTGACTTGCCTAGGGTCACACAGCTAGTAAGTATCTGAGGCTGTTTTTGAACTCAGGTCTTCATGACTCCAGGCACAATCCACTATACTACCTAGCTGTCCCAAGAAGAAGAGCAGTCAGATGCCATCTAGAATTCAACTTGCCAGTGTGAATAAAGGTTGGGAAAATGAGCCCAACTGTGCTATATAAGGAAAAACCATCTGATCATAAAAGCTATCCCCAAATGGGATGCACTGCTTTTGGGAAATAGATATTGAGTTCCCCATCACCAGAGGTCTTCGAGCACAGGCTGGATGACCAGGTTTTATAACTATTATGAAGGAGATATCTGTCTAGGTACAGTTCGTATTTGATAACTTCTGAAAGTCTCCTTCAACTCTACAAATATGTAACTTTGTGTTGTCCATAACTCCTCAATGTCCTGTTTGCTTTGGATGCTTTAAAAATAAACAATCTTACCTTCTATCTTAATATTAATTATAAGATAGAAGAGCAGCAAGGGCTAAGCAATTGGAGTTAAGCGACTTGCCCAGAGTCACACAGCTAGGAAGTATCTGAGACCAGATTTGAAGCCAGGTTCTCTCAGTCTCTAGACCTGGCACTTTATCCACTGAGCTACCTAGCTGCCCTTTGGATGCTTTTTTCAATGCTGATGTCCCTTCTAAGGTGTACTCTAGCCGTGGTAGCGTGAAATACGATCATCTCTTTTCTTCTGGGCCTGACATTTATGTGAATTCAGCCTAAGTTCAGATTCACTTTTTGGTTTCGGATGGCTCTGTGTTATTTATAATTGCCTTAATTTCTAAATCTTGATGAGGAACATCAGGATTTACCTGATAAAACAATGATGTATATCCTGGAAGTAACCATGCAAATGTTCTTGTACCACAATGGTTCAGACCCCTCTTGGCTCATATTGAGGTTTTTTTTTTGGTTGTTTTTTTTTCCTGGTCAACTAAAACCAAGCCATGTCCCTCCCATTCTGCACTTGTGCAATTGATTGTTTTTTCCCTCCTCACCTAAATATATCTGTCCCTGCTAAATGTCATCTTCTTGGTTTTGGCCAAGCACGTCGGCTTGTTGAGATCATTTTGAATCTTGATTCTCTCAGGACTGGGGAGGACTGTTTGAGCAGTAAGGAGTCAGGCTTGTGCCAAGTGGTGTCTCAGGGCCAGTAGCAAGCTTTACACTTCTCATCTGCCAGAGAAGGAGGCACCGATTTGCAAAGGAGATAGAATAAATTCTCTGGGTTTCTGTGAAGAAAGCCCAACCCAGTACAGTGTGATATAATACCACAAACATATATGGAGCAGCTCCCATCTGAAGTTCAATATGCCAAGTGGAAAGTAGACACAAAGTTTAGAAAAGACAATCCCTGCCCTGATCAAGTTTATGAGAGAATAAGACACCAATACAGAGAACTAAAATATATGATATTACATGGTAGGTATGTTAGTGAAGCACAAAACAAAGTTTCATGCGAGAACCTAGGAAGAAGTTTATTCATACTGAGAGAGATCAGGAAAACTCACTCTAAGATAAGGTCTTTGGATTAAGTCTGTTAAGGCTGATACTGTTTCTGGTGGCTCTGCGTTGTTTAGAATTATCTTAATTTCTAGATCTTAATGAGGAATACCAGGATTCACCTGATAAAACATTGATGTACTCCCTGGAAGATGTTCCTGCACAAAGATGGTTCAGAGCAGCCCTGAAAGGTCCAGCATCCCAGTAGATAATTCCCAAGCTGTCTTTTTCCATTGTTATCAAAGTCACGTCTGGTCTACATTCCAAGCTCTTGTGCTCCCTTGTTGCCCAATCCCAGAGACCCTCTCCCCTCTTTCTTAGAATACTATAAAACCTGTAATGTATTCTCCTTCCTGGGCTTAGTTGTATTCCAACCCCAATACATGTGCTTTCTTTTCTCTCTTTTATTTATTTATTTATTAATATTTAAATATTTTATATTTTTTAGAAAAATTTTCCATGGTTACATGATTCACGTTTTTACTTTCCCCTTCACCCCCATATCCAACGCACATTTCCACCAGTTTTAACATGTGTCATCAATCAAGTCTTATTTACATATTATTGATAGTTGCATTGGTGTGGTCATTTCGAGTCTACATCCCCAATCATGTCCGCCTCAACCCATGTGTTCAAGCAGTTGTTTTTCTTCTGTGTTTCCACTTCTGCAGTCCTTCCTCTGAATGTGGGTAGAGTTCTTTACCATAAGTTCCTCAGAATTGTCCTGGGTCATTGCATTGCTGCTAGTACAGAAGTCCATTGCATTCGATTTTACCATAGTATATCAGTTTCTGTGTGCAATATTCTTCTGGCTCTGCTCCTTTCGCTCTGCATCAGTTCCTAGAGGTCTTTCCAGTTCACATGGAATTCCTCCAGTTTATTATTCCTTTGAGCACAAGAGTATTCCATCACCAGCATATGCCACAATTTGTTCAGCCATTCCCCAATTGAAGGGCATACCCTCATTTTCCAGTTTTTTGCCACCACAAAAAGTGCAGCTATAAATATTTTTGTACAAGTCTGTTTATCTATGATCTCTTTGGGGTGTTTTCTCTCTTTTAGAGTAGATAAATGATTCTGGTGAGCAAACTGTGGCTTTCTGGTTTTCAGAACTAACAGGTATAACACTGAGGTGCTTTGGTTTTTAGGACAAACAGTTATCCTTTTACTCTCTGGTCTTAATAGTCAAACAGGTCTTAAAGGATGGGTAGGAATTTAGGCAGGCAAAGGGAGGGGTGGAGGGCTTTACTGGCATCGGGAACCAACTGAGAAAATCCATAGAGGCATAAAAAACAGTATGTAACTAAGGAGTAAAGAACTGTCCCATTTAGGGGAGCACAGATCATGCAGGAGAGACTTCTAGGTGACTTCTAGGCTGATGTTGACAGACCAACCCATCGCTGGGAGTTGATGAGGTAGGTTTGAGTGGAGGTTTGTGCTGTTTAGATTTCCTGTTTGAGTTTGGATTTAATAACTGGGAGATGATGCAGGAGGTCTGGAGAGAATGCAAGGAATGGAAAGCAAGCAAAGCGCTAATTGGGGTGCAGGGAAAGGAGGCCAGAGGCCTTTTCTGGCATTAGCAGAATAGTTAGAGATAAGTTCTTTCCCTGAAACTATTAAAGCCTCCAACAGCAATAAAACAACAGGCAGAGTTCAATACCAAACATTTAGAAAATAGTACAAAGGCCAAAACTCCCAAAGTGCTACAAGTAAGAAGATTTGAAAGTGCTTTTTAAATCTAGTTGTTATTTGCCTTTTGTTTCTTTTCTTTTAAACCTTTAATTTCTGTCTTAGTCACAACTTTAAGATAGAAGGGCAAGAGTTAGGCAAATAGGGCTAAGTGACTTGCTCAGGGTCACACAGCTAGGAAGTATTTGAGGTGAGATTTGAACCCAGAACCTTCCAGCTCCAAATCTGGCACTCAAGCCACTGAACTACCTAGCCACCCTTGTCTTTCATTGTCAAAGAAGACCAATGACATCACAGGATATAGAAAAAAAAAAGAGAATTAAGATTGTTAACAGTTCAGGTTTAGTGAGATGGTAACTAAATGCACCCAGGTGTCTCTTGTTGTTAAGTTCACAGATTCAGAAAAAAATATCAGATGTGGATGGCATCTAGGTGGGTGGGAAGTAGATAGAATTCAGGGTCTGGAGCCAGGGACACTCAGTCTTCATGAGTTCAAATCTGACACTTTCTAGCCTTGCGACCCTGAGCAAGTCATTTAACCTACATGCCTCAGTTTCCTCATCTGTAAAACGAACTGGAGAAAGAAATGGCCAAAGTGTCCTGTGTCTTTGCCAAGAAAACCCCACCTGGAGTCTCAAAGAGTCAGATACAACTGAAATGACTGAACAACAAAAAGGCTAATCCTTTCTTCTTACAAGTGAAAAAAATCTAGCCCTAGAGAGTAAAGTCACCTACCCCATGCTACTCCCAAATCAGTCCTGGGAGTAGACCCCAGTGTTTCTTCAAGTCATGTTCTACAAGTTGTCCCAAAAGTCTTACTGCTGCAAACCACACTACAATGTTTGGGATGCCTGGTATTATTACTGCAGTATTTCAACAGTCCCTGACTTCATTGGTATGGGTGCTCACTACACCTTCCAGATGGAACTCTTCTATGACTATGTAAATTGTATTTAAGAATTTCTATGGCAAAATATTCTGTTCCCTCTGGTCAACTGGGTAATGAAGTATTTTTCTTCTTTGAAACTCATACCTTCTGCCGTAGAATCAATACTAAGTACTGCTTCCAAGGTAGAAGAGCAGTAAGGGTCTGGCAATTGGTGTTGAGTGACTTGCCCAGGGTCACACAGCTAGGATGTGTCTGAGGTCATATTTGAACCCACGACATCCCATCTCTAGGCTTGGCTCTCTATCCACTGAGCTACCTAGCTGACTCAGTAATGACGTTTTCTAAATTTCGTGAGGCTTGTCCTTGGGTGACAGACCTACAATTGGGACAGTAGGATAATGATTTACAGTTTGGTAGGACCTCTCTGGTCCTCTGAGATACCTTTGGAGAAGCACTAATGCCATAATGCTTTGGTGGAGAATAATGTATCTTTAAAAAAAACCGTTAGTACAATGTCGATAATTAATCATTGGATCATTTTAGCAAGTTTTTGTTCTTAATAAAGGGCTCTATTTTGTGTGTGTGGGAAGAACATAATTGTCTTTCTTTAATCCTGAATTGGCACCAAATTTTAGAAGACTGACAAGCTGGAATGTTTCTAGAGAAGGGAGGGAAGGATCATTGTGGGACTCACCAGTGGACAGAATTTATGAGCGTTGATTGAAGGAACTGGAAGTCTTGGGTCTTGGACATCCCATTTCAAACATTATATTTTAGACACATTGACTATTATTAAAGACATTCAAATATTTGAAGAGTTATCATGAGTTGCTTGACTCTAGCACTTGAACCAAAGATCAGAGGTTAAAGAGAGGCATATTTGGGGTCAACCTAAGGAGAAGTTTTCTAACAATTAGTCTCACCTCAAAGTGGAAGGTGATGCTTCATATGAAGTAGTGAGCTCCCTGTGTCTTTAGGCCTTCAACTGGAGAATGGATAGTCACTTGGTACTGATCTTGTAGAGAGGATTCCTGCTTGCAAGACTAGATGATCACTAAGGTCCTTGCCAATTCTAAGGTTCTATGAATCTATGAACTAGCTTTCCTATAGACCCAACCCCATAAAACATAGGTTGGTCGCACGAGAGCCCCAAGAAAAGCAGCAAGAATCGTATAGGAAGGCAGAATCAGGGTAGCTTCTTCTCCAGTAATTCTCTACCCCTCTATTCCCTTGCTTTAACAAGTTCCATGGGCAGCAAGGTGGTACAGTGGATAGAGCACTGGACCAGGAGCCAAAATCTTCCTGAGTTCAAATCTGGCCTCAAACATTGACCAGCTGTGTGACTCTGGGTAAGTCACTTAACCCAATTTGCCTCCATTTCCTCCTCTTAAATATGAGCTGGAGAAGGAAATGGCAAATCACTTTGGTATCTTTGCCAAGAAAACCTCAAATAGGGTCACGAAGAGTCAGACACTTCTGAAAAATGACTGAATGACCACAAAAACAAGCTTCATACCTCTTCTCTCTCCCATCCCTCCCACTATGACACCATCTCAAAAGGTCAAATCCCATGGCTCGTTTCCACCAGAAGAACACTGAGGGCAGTGGGGAGACTGTCTGAACTATCATGAGACCGATTCATTCCCTGGGCCATAAGGGTCCCAGCCCCTGGCCCCGGCAGCACCATGTGCTGTGGTTCAATTCCCTTCCTGTGGCATTGACAGGGAAAGAATTTCCTTCCTTGTCCCCTAATGAGAATCCTCGCTGTCCAGAGCTGCTGTTCTGTAAACACAATGGCGCCTGGAATGAGGAGGAGCTGGCTGCCAGGAGCTGTGGCCAATATTATTTTTTAAAAACATTCAGTGCTCAAGGGTGGTGACTTCTCAAATCTGGCTTTCCTTGGGCAGCTGCTCCGTCTACTCCTTTCCTCTTCTTCAGCCAGGATCACCCTATTGGGACATGGGTGGCATCTGTCTTGGGAGTCTGTTCACTTCTTTTTTTAAGCTTCAATCTTCTTCCACTTTCCCAAGACCTCCAAGGCCCTCCTACTGCCCCTGGTTGCTCAGATGCACCCACACCAGCTCCCCTTGAGCAGTGCCCCATTCCAAAATATTCTCTTTCTCTTCCCCCTGCCTTATTCCTCTAGTGCCTCATTTTCAGGAGGGAGAGGAGCTAAAGAGCACTGGATCTGGAATCACAAGACCTCGGTCTAAGCTTTGACTCTTTAACTGTGTGATTTAGCAAGTTCCTTGAGTTCTCTGGATCTATTTTCCTTATCTATAAAATGAGAGGGTCAAACGGGATCATCTTTTAGGGGTCTTCCAACTATAACATATATATCAACTTATATAAATTAATTTATATATATATGAGTTTATATATAATATAATATATACATAAATTATATATAAGTATATAAATTAATCCATACTGACATGTAAATGACTAATAAGTTTATATTTTATATATAATATATACATTTATCTTTTATGTATATATATTATCTCATTTGCTTGTATAATAACCCTGAGTCCATAATAAAAGTAGAATATGTGGGTCATAACTGCAGTTGGGCTTGCATGGACCAATCTTGAAGGATTTTCAATAATAATTCAGCAATGGCTTAACTCATACCCAGGGCTGAGACTCATGAGCATCTAAATTTGGTTCATTTCTAACTTTTCACTGTTGTTGTTTAGCTGTTTCAGTTATGTCCGAGTTTGTGACCCCATTAGGGTTTTTCTTGGCAAAGATACCAGTGTGGTTTGCCATTTCCTTCTCTAGTTCATTTTACAGGTGAGGAAACTGAGGCAAATAGCATTAAATGACTTGCCCCTCGGGTTACACAGCTAGTAAGTGTCCGAGGCCGAATTTGAACCCAGGTTCTCTGGACTCCACAGCTGTTCTATTCACTGTCCTACCTAGCTGCTCCCACACCATCCCCACCCCTGTCCCTCTTAATCTTAGTGCCTTTCCTCTAAGATTATCTCCATTTTATCCTGTGGATGTTTTGTGGGAACATAGTTATTCAAATGTTGTTTCCCCATTCAACTAGGAGTGCCTTGAGAGCAGGGATTATTTTTTGTCTTTCTTTGTAGCCCCAGAATTTAGCATAGTGCCTAATACACATCAGGCCCGTCAGGTCATCAATGTTGGTTGGCTGAATGCCCAGGCTCACAGCAGATTATAAGTGTAGTAAGTGCTTAATTAATAAATACTGGTTGAAAAGGACTTGTCACTGAGCCCCATAGAAAGCCTCCCTTCGAACGAGAAGTTTCCTTTTTATCTAATCCAGAGGGTCAGTCTCAATCACTGAAAACTCACAGCACTAATTAGAAGAATTCTTGGTTATCATAATGCTCTCACAGGTCCAGTTCCAAATAGGATCAGTTCTGTTACCTGCCCCCCTCCCCCCCAGGGACTCCTCTCTTCCTTGTTCGAGTGTCCACTGCTGTGGACATCAATTATCGTGTACATCAATTATCAATCAGTCAGGGACAGCTGGGTGGCTCAGTGGATTGAGAGCCAGGCTTGGAGACAGGAGGTCCTGGGTTCAAATATGAACTCAGACACTTCCTAGCTGTGTAACCCTGAGTAAGACACTTAACTCTAGTTGCCTAGCCCTTGCTGCTCTTCTGTCTTAGAGCTGACACTGGGACAGAAGGTAAAGTTAAAAAAATAAATCAATCAGTGAACCTCTATTAAGGGCTAGGACCTGTGTGTTAGGTCTTCTGCTTGACAGTATAAATGAATGAGGAAGGACTAAGCTCTTAGAACTGTGTCCTGGATCTTCCCAGAATGAATCTTTTTAGTATATATTCATTACATAAATATCATTCTCCCTATTCTACAAATGAATAATAGAAGAGGAAGCTATGTGACCCTGGGCAAGTCACTTGATTATGTTTGCCTTAGTTTTCTCATTTATAAAATAATCTGGAGAAGGAAATGGCAAACCACTCCAGTATCTTTGCCAAGATAACCTTAAATGGGGTCATGAAGGGTTGGACATGAACAACAAATAGAAATAGAGTTATGTTGTTGAAAGAATGAATTTTGAAGTAAAAAGACCTTAGATTTACTTATGGTTCAACCAATAAACATTTATAAAATGCTGACTATCTGCCAGGCACCAAGCAAAACATAAAATATAATAGAATGTAATAAAAACATAATTTAATATAAAAAGGGGCAAAAGACAGTCTCTGCCCTTAAGGAGTTTACAATGCAATAGTGGGGAGTCAATATACAAATGAATATATACCAAGCAAAGTATATCCAGGATGGGGTACATGGGGTGTGCAAAGAAGGACCAGCACCTCAGGCGAGAGTCCTTTACAGGACTGCTCATCCACCATTCTCTCTGCTACCCATCTCTCACCTGTGGCTCCAAGAAACTATAGCATGTGCAGCAGCCACCCTTGAGGAAAACCATGTATGCAGAAGGACTGAACTAGATTGGGGGGTAATTGGCAGGTCTTGGAGCCATCACTGAGTTCATGAGACGTCTACCCCAAACATGGGATGACTTCCTCTGGTGGAATGGGCAGATGAGGTGTTCCAAGAGCCATGAAGATGACTGAAGCAAGCACTGGGGAGTGCTCAGAGCTTGGTCAAACATGGAAGATGCTACATCCTGGGCCATCACCAGTCATCTTGACTTTCTGTCTTGTCACTGGACTTGGATGTCTCTGGAAGAGAGAGTGAGGCTGATGACCATGCCTCTGTGACTCACTTAAATCCAATTTACTCTCAGTCAAGACATCACCTTGTAATGTTATTAGTCCTCATGAAAAAGAAGAATAAGGAATAATATACAGGAAAAATAAGATGTAATAGCAGAGGGTTCCTGTGTGACTTTGGACAAGTCAATTAACCTTTTTGTTCTTCAGATTCTTCATCTATAAAATGAAAAGGTTGTATTGGAAGATTTCTCAAGGCCCTTCTTATAATCCATGATCTTCTATGACACTGTGCAAAATAAGCATGATCTGGGCACCTCATGAAATGATGGTTTGGGTCAGATCAATTGGTGAGTACCAATTAGAAGAGAGGGCCATGGGGCAGAGGAATCTCCAGGATGAGAAGGTTGCTGGCAGGGAGGTAGAGAAGACCATAGAGTAAGAATTAGAGCCAGGATCAGAAATACCTTAATCATTTGTGTCTCCTCGAGGTGGAGGAGTGTGACCTGGTGGACTTGAGCTAGGAGTCAGCAGAGCTAGGTTTGAATCTTAGAACTGCAAGGTTTTAGAGCTAGAAGGGACTTCGGAGATCTTCTAGTATAACTTGTACCACTAGCTAGTTCTGTAACTTTGGGAAAGGCTTAGAACTTCAGAGACCTAAAATCTTTGAGCATAGAAAAGGGTCTTAAAGATGATGGAGGCTAATCTCCTCATTTTTCAGAACAACAAAGTGATTTATCTAAAGCCCCCATCTAGACAGTGCTAGAGCCTGGAGTGCTTCTTCCTCTGTAAAATGGGCTTAGTAGTAATGCTTGCCCTGGAGCAGTTAGGTGGCTCAATGAATAGAAAACCAGGCCTAGAGATGAGGGGTTTTGAGTTCAAATCTAACCTCAGATACTTCCTAGCTGGGTGACTCTGGGCAAGTCACCTGTCTAGCCCTTAGCACTCTCTGGTCTTGGAACCCACACTTAGTATTGATTCCAAGACAGAAAGTAAGGGTTTAAATAATAATAATAATGATAATAATAATAATACTTGCCCTGTCTACCTCATAAAGCAAATACAGAAATGCTTTGAAACTTTAAATGCCTGCAAATGTAAGGGATTATTGTTTTGAGGCAAAAAAAATGGGGGAAGAAGAGAGATTAAAGCCCAAATGATGCACCTTCATATTACACTGAAAACCCAGGATGGAGAATAAGCTTTTTTACCACCCACCTGATCTGCTAAAGGAGTAATGGGTAGTGTGTGTGTGTGTGTGTGTGTGTGTGTGTGTGTGTGTGTGTGTGTGTGTTTTCCAATCCTCTCAGCTCTGTTTACCTGACTAGAGCCACTAACCAGAGTATAATAAGTGGGAGACAATGGCATTTTGAGATATTCCAGTCTCAGTGGACCCAGAGAACAGCCTCCCATCAGCTTTCCCCCTCTGTTCCTTCTCCATGAGAAGGCAAATAATATGTTGAGCTAGTTTCTTGCTTTGGGGATTTAAAACTGGTTTATTTCCTAAATGAAGAGAACAAAGCTCCCTTAATAACAATAATTACAGGGCAGTAAAGAGAACCTGAATGGGATATGTATCAAGGACCTCAATCAGGGAACAATGCAGGACGACAGACTCTGACAGGGATGATAATCATATAACAGCACGTTGAGTTGATACAGCAGAGGCATGTGCAGAGCACTGGGGATGCTTGAACCAGGCTTCTTGCCTTCTATTCTGGTGTTTCCATTTCTCCAGAGCAGTTCAGATCATGCACTTTCCCACATGCCATACCTTGGTTTCTCCCTCTGTGAAAAAGGGGTTCACAGAACTCAAAACTAGAAAAAAGACTGATATAATAACTTAATAGACTCATCCCACCCCACCCCACTCCACCCCATCACTTGATAGCTAATGGATTTGACCTAAACTTGTCTGGCCAATGGGCAAATAACTATATCATTCTTTTTTTTTTTTTTTTAAACCCTTGTACTTCGGTGTATTGTCTCATAAGTGGAAGATTGGCAAAGGTAGGCAATGGGGGTCAAGTGACTTGCACAGGGTCACACAGCTAGGAAGTGGCTGAGGCCAGGTTTGAACCCAGGACCTCCTGTCTCTAGGCTTGACTCTCACTCCACTGAGCTACCCAGCTGCCCTACTATATCATTCTTTAAGATTATCTTAGTCGTTCTTAGAAAACCCAGTGCTTACTTTGGGAGAGCCTTGTGAGTCAATCAAATTCCTTCCTACTATGATTAGACCTCACTTCCTTAGAGGAAGGTGTACTGGAGGGGGCGGTTCACAGGTGTAGAACATTGCCTATATTTGTCAGATTTTTTTTTAATGTATTGATTTGTTTGGTTTGGTTTTTTCATCTTTTAAAAATTCTTTATTATCAGAATAGCTCTTTGGAAGGGCAAAGAAGGGATAAAGGAGGACATTTTGGTGATGTGAACAAAAAGATATCAATAAGAATTAATTTTTAAAACACAAAAATATTAATGGGGATGGGAAAGAACATATTGCCTCTTCAGTTGTCAAGAGGGTGAAAAAGAGTCCTTCAGCCTCCTCTATGGAGCCTTATATGTACTTTCTCATGCTATTATTCAGCTTCCTTTTGGAGAAAGAAGACAGCCTGGGTCCCAAGTCATCTGAGCGAAATGGCCCCAGCTCCTTCATCTTTTTCCTGGGTCCTATTTTCCATCTTTTGGATAATTTTTTTGGCTCCGTTTGTGTCTCCCTGGTGAGTGCAACAGACAAATCAGCATTTTAAGTTCTTCCAGCAACATTCACTAAGTACTACTCAATGTCCAAAGCACATTTGCAAACTGAGCAGAGAGAATGCTTGGGGTGGGATTGGCTGCACTGCAGCAAACTCTGTCATGAGACATTTACTGAGAATTCGTGTGGCATATGGCACTAACCTGGGCATGGTTAGCACAGCTGGTCCTCAGGGTAAACTCTGCCCTTGTGCATATGATTGGATGGGAAGGTCAGACACATATCGATGACCAATAAAGTGGCCTGTGTGCATACTAACTGTACTGTCCCCTCAAGGCATCTTTTGTGCGCTTGTCAAGGTCTCCAGGGTCAGGGTTCTTGGCGGACTTATGGAAGACAGGACCAGCCCCAAGAAGGAACCAACCAGTCAACAAGTATTTAGTAAGGACTCATTCAAGAGCATTGTGCTAAGCCCTAAGACTTCAGAAACAGGCAAAAAGAGGAGAGGAGCCCATTCAAGGCATGTTGTTGTTCAGTCATTTCAGTTGTGGCTGACTATTCATGATCCCATTTGAGGTTTTCTTTTTTTTTTCTTTTTAATCTTTTTTTAACCCTAATATCTTTTATATATATCCTTCTATGTTAGTTTTATTTGTTACAGGGCTAGGCAATGGGGGTTAAGTGACTTGTCCAGGGTCACACAGCTGGGAAGTGTCAGGCCAGATTTGAACCTAGGACCTCCTGTCTCTAGGCCTGACTCTCAATCCACTGAGCTACCCAGCTGCGCCCCCTCCCCAATTTGAGGTTTTCTTGGCAAAGATACTGAAGTGGTTTGCCATTTCTTTCTCTGGCTCATTTTACAGATGAGGAAACTAAGGCAAACAGAGTTAAACTGAGGGCAATGTTTACAAAATGCATATATTTGAAGTAATAAAATGTTTTACTTGTCATTCACGGTGAGAAATATTTTGCAGGCAATGTGCAACAAGCACCGTTGGATTAGTACATGCAAGGGCCTAAGATATCTCCAAAATTTAGAATACATCAGCATTTAGAAACACTAGTCACTCTCTCTGACATATTCAGAGGCCTCTCATAATTTGAAGCCATCACCAAAGCCTATGCCATTTAGGCCTGCATCTGATGCTAGTGGTAAGGATTTGGTGTTGGACCTTGAGAAGTGACTATTGGCATAAAAGGTCACCCCAAGCATTATTCTAGGCCAAATTGTATATTCATGAACCTAGCTCTGGTCTGCTTTAGTTCATCTGTTCACTAAGACCTGAAGGGACACAAGACCTTCCAAACCATCACTAGTTCTAAATCCCCTTTTCCCTTTAACTGAGAACAGCTGAGTGCTTGCTGCTGCCTGGTAAGCAGGTTTTTTTGGTTTGTTTATTTGTGGGTTTTTTTTTTGGTTGTTGTTGTTGTTGTTAGCAACAATCAGCTGGCCTTCAGGGCTTCACTTGGTGAGATGCTTCCACCCTCCTTGGCTCCCTGCCTCCTGGTGAACTACAACTTCATGGCCCAGAACTCTTGGTGAGAAGGAGCTAAGTATTGAGGGAAGTTAACAAGTTTAGCTTTATCTTGCTCCTGGGAGTCCGTTTTTTCCCCCTTTTTTTAAGGCCCTTTCTGAGCCCCCACAGGGAGGTGGAACATTGGGGAGAGCAACAGCAAGATAGCTAAAGCTGCTCCCTTAACCCTGAGAAGCGTTTCAGAGCCTACTAAGGGAAAAATCCCAGTAGGGGACCCTGGCCTCAGCCTGTGCTCTCCACCCAAGCCTTTTGAATCCCCAGACCAATTTTTTTTTCTCTATCCTAGACGTCAGGCCTCTCCAACTACAGGTCTGCTTTCCAGGCTTAAATAAGAAAGCAACCAAAATATGGAGAAACAATCTTGTCTTCTCTTCTAGCCATTTGCAAATGTTTCCTATTCTCTTCCCTAACCCTTTCTGGGTCCTTCCACAGCAAAAAGAAAATTGGAGAAAATGCAAAGATGTTCTACTTTACATAGAGAGACATAAATATATAGAAGATTTGAGTATTTATTTTCTGCCAAGGACTATGGATACAAATACCAAAAGCAAGATAGTCCCGGTCCTCAAGGGAGATAGATAGGGAATGGTGGCCAGAGAAGGTTGTTTTGGTTTGGAAAATCACTAAGGTGGTGTATCAGGAAATTTGGCTGATGTAACTTTTCCAGAATCGATGGTAGTCTTGATTTGATTGCTATCTCCACAGCAAAAGACAGAAAATCTTGAGAGTTGTGGGGAGTTACACGCGGTGACAAGGTGCTTGGCAATGAGACTGCTTGGATGAATGGTTAGAAAGGTTCAAGAAGGGTTTGAGACGTTTCCTGATGGTGGATTCTTGATAAACGATTAAGAGAAAATTAGGATATTCTGAGCCTGTTCCTAATTTATAAAGACTATACGATGGTGCATAAATCTCATAAATTCTCCTTTTGGGTCTATCAGTAAAATAATTAAGTTATATTTAGAGTGGAGAAACTAGAGCTTTTCTTCAGGTTCTAACCTGAGGGCGTTAGAGGTTAGGGCAAGTTCTACTTCTTCATACTATGGTCCAGAGATCCTCCTCCTCAAGCCTTGTGTCTGGTGGTCTCCCATTGGCCCATGGCCTTGTTGATGTTAATGCTGAAGGCAATCCAGGAAAGGCAAAGGAGTAGTATTTGGTGGTAGAGGTTGAGGAAAGTGGAGGAAAGAATGGGTCATCTCTTCTCCCACCTCCACTACTCTGGCCCATGCTCCCAGAAAAAGAGGAAAGAGATGGGTTCATGGTTGTATAGGCTAAGAAAGTAGAAAGAGACACCTGCCCCTTCTCCTCACCACCCACTGTGACCAAAGTCATACTCTCTTTCCTGGGCTCATCTGCTCTTCCCTCACCTTAAAACCCCTTTCTGATCCAATCCAATCCAATCCAATCCAATCTAACAAGCTCTTATTAAATACCTAGGAGGCAATCCCCATCCTCTCCATTTCATTGTGAGGAGGGGCAGATCAAACATTTCTACAGATTAGTATATACACACAATAATTCGAGATAGAGAGATCATTAACAGTCACTTCTTCTCTTGAAAGCTGATCTTACCCTAGATCTTTATCACTTTTGCCTATGGGATCACTTTCCTCCCAAATAAGTGTCTGGCTCACAGTTTTCTTCTCAATACCAGGCCTTGCCTACTACCTTTAGGAACTGGGCCTCTTAAACTTGGGCAGCTAGGAGACATAGTGGACAGAGTGTTAAGCCTAAAGTCAGAAAGACCCAAGTTCAAATCCAGCCTCAGACACTAGCTGTGTGACCCTGGGAAAGTCACTTAATCCTGTTTACCTCAGTTTCTTCATCTGGAAACAAAGGAGCTGAAGAAGAAAATGGCAAACCATTCCAGCTTCTTTGCCAAGAAAATGACCCCAAATGGGGTCACAAAGAGTGAAATGACTGAACAACAACAACTCATACTCACAGAAGTAATCAGACCTCAGATTCTAGCTCTCCCTCAATGCCAGAAGTCTTGAACCTTTTTCTGGACAGAATGCCAAACTGGAGAGACCTTAGAGCTGCCCACATCTTCTTTGGACTTCCCTAACCTGTCTAGCAGGCCCAGTCACCTTGTGACCTTCCTCTATATCCTTCCTTCACAAGACTTCTAATAATTAAAAAAAATAGGTCTCATAAAATCTGACGCATCATTTTTTATAGAATCAGGAAAAGGAGAGACTAGCAAATAACAAAGTTAATAAGCAACAAGACGCAGAGCTAAGATTTCATTATCTGAAGGCAACCGAGCTATTCTTTTCTATCCCATTCTCCTGAAAATTACTGCTTTGCTGAACTCACATTTCAACCAGCCAAGAACTACATCTCAAGGATATTAATTCTGTGTGTGTGTGTGTGTGTGTGTGTGTGTGTGTACTTGAGTTTCAGAGACAGAAGGGGGAGATCTGCAGAATTCGCTGAGGACTCTCTACCTGCCACCAAGTTGGAAAACCAAGGGCAGGAGGGCATGAAGCACCTGAGCTTCTTCTCACTGTGTCCCTGCCGTGTGGGCTCATGCTTGCTCGCTGGTGAATCTTTGACATTTGCTGGGAACAGCATTGGTATTTAAATTGAATCACGAATTGAAGTATATTCAAGGAGGAAGGAGGGGGGTTGGGTAGGGAAGAAGGTTGGGAAGGACTGTGGAGCAGAAAGAAAAAAGGAAGCTCTAACTGCAGGAGCTTGTGAATTTGTCTGCCTGCCACTTCTGGGTTGGAGATTTGGAGGTTAGGCTGGTAGTAAACAATTGTGAGTGTTCTACATTTCAGTGTGTTTGAGCTGCTGGAGAAACTCCAGTAGAAGATCAGACTGAATTCAGGTTGTTATTCTCTTTGGTTCTGATGGAATTTACTGAGCAGTCTGGGGATCCTTCACTAATCAGTAGCCCTAAAGAGAGCCTGGAATCAGAGGACCTGCATTCAAATTCTGACTCTGCTATATTTACTTAAACTATTTATTACTATTTTTGTGAGCAAGTTAGGTCTCTCTGGGCTTCAGTTTCTCTTCAACTGAAAAATAAGGATTGCAGAGGTTTTCTAAGTTCAGTTCAAAATTCTGTAACCCAATATTAAGTAGGGTGAAGGAAGGAAGCAAGCATTTATTGTGTGCCTCAGTGTGCTAAGTGTTTGACAAATATTATTTCATTTTAGACTTACGACAACCTTAGGAGGTAGGTGCTATTATTATTCCTATTTTATATCTGAGGAAACTGAGGTTAAGCGACTTGCCCAGAGTCATGAAGCTAAGTGAGGATGTGAGACTGGATCAGAATTCAGGTCCTTTTGATCTCATGCCTAGAACTCTATCCACTGCCTAGCTACCTAGAGGAGATGACTGTCTTATGGGTTGGAGAATCCAGGTCTAGAAGAAGAGCACTTTCCTTAACTCTGGGCTGCTTACATGTGAGAAGGTTGCCAGTGGAGTGAGAGTCCTGGTCCCCAGTCATTCCCAGACCTCTGGCACTCCAGCAGGAAAATAGCACATGGGATGCCAACAAGAAGCTCTCTGCCGACAGAAAGTTTGGCAAGTATCCAGTTTACTGAAATTAATTAAACTTAAATTAATAAAAATTAATCAAATTAATTAAAATGAAAATTAAACTCCTGTGGAGTTATCCATGTATGAGGGGGTTATGGCTGTGGTCTTGGGAAAGAGTTTGGGTTTGGAGTCAGAAGTCTTCGGTTAGAATCTATCCCTTGTGACATGAATCGGCAATTTTCAGATAAAGAAATCAAAACTATCAATAAGCACATGAAAAAATGTTCTAAATCTCTTATAGAGAAATGCAAATCAAAATAACTCTGAGGTACTACCTCATACCTAGCAGATTGGCTAGCATGACAGCAAAGGAAAGTAATGAATGTTGGAGGGGATGTGGCAAAACTGGGACACTAATGCATTGCTGGTGGAGTTGTGAATTGATCCAACCATTCTGGAAGGCAATTTGGAACTATGCTCAAAGTGCTTTAAAAGACTTGCCTGCCCTTTGATCCAGCCATACCACTGCTAGGTTTATACCCCAAAGAGATAATAAGGAAAAAGACTTGAACAAAAATATTCGTAGTCACACTCTTTGTGGTGGCAAAAAGCTGGAAAATGAGAGGATGCCCTTTGATTAGGGAATGGCTGAACAAATTATGGTATCTGCTGGTGATGGAATACTATTGTGCTCAAAGGAATAATAAACTGGAGGAATTCCATGTGAACTGGAATGACCTGCAGGAATTGATGCGGAGTGAAAGGAGCAGAACCAGGAGAACATTATACACAGAGGCTGATACATTATGGCACAATCTAATGTAATGGACTTCTCTACTAGCAGCAATACAATTATGCAAAACATTTCTGAGGGACTTATGAGAAAGAACACTATCCACATCGAGAGGAAGAACTGTGGAAGTAGAAACACAGAAGAAAAACAACTGCCTGATCACATGGTTCAATGAGGATGTGATTGGGGACGTAGACTCTAAGCAATCACTAGTGCAAATATTAATAATATGGAAATAGGTCTTGATCAATGACATGTAAAACCCAGTGGAATTGCTCATTGGCTGTGGGAGGGGGGAGGGAGGAAGGGAGGGAAATAACATGAATAGTGTAACCATGGAAAAATAATTCAAAATTAATTAATTAAACAAACTTAATTTTAAAAAAATCAATCCCTTGTCCTTGGTGGACAAATCACTTAACCTTTTAGATTCTCCATTTCCTCGCCTGCAAAATGGAAGTATTATTATTTGTATTATCCATCTTGTTAAAAAGCTCGAATGAGCTAACGTCTCTAAATGTCTCACTCTATAAGAGTGAGCTCATGGCTGGTTCTCTCTGGCAGTCTTCCTGTGGACTTCTTCCTCACCTCCACCTCCTGTCCTGGCCCCTGACCCCGGGCTTCCACCACCAGCTGGTGAGTGTCCTCCAGGAGTACAGATGGGTTTCAGCGATCAGAAGAACAAAACAGAATCCGAAGGTAAATCTGCTGCCCAAAAATCTCACCTCATGCTTTCAAAGCACGCTAGTCTTTGAATTAGACTCAGTTCTGTGGTTGGATCAATGGTATGGATCCATTAGGAACTGATCAAGTCCTACCATGGGACCCTCCTAGCAGCCCTGTAGGCTAATAGGGAGATAGAACTTGGCACCATTGGTTCCCCCCCACCCCCACCCCATGTTTTACCCATGGGAGAGTGGAAGAAGTAAGACTCACTCAAGGTCACACGGTTAGGTTCCTGGAAGAGCTAAGACTAGAACCTCGGAGTTGTCACTCTTTTAATGGAAGGTCTCCTCAGCTGAAAGTGATCTTTCCTTCCCCAGATTGCTTGTTTGTCCAGATTTTAGCTCAGACTCAAACCATTCTGCCTTCTCTCAGAGTGGATCAGCATCTGACTCCTGCAAGACTCCTGAGGACGAAGATCGAAGATCGTGTTGTTTCCCTACCCCAGATTTATTCCCTGGTGCCTACCACAATCAGGGGTGCTTATTAAGCAAGCTAGGGGGAGCTAGTTGGCTCAGTAGACAGAGTGCCAGCCCTGAAGCCAGGAAGACTCATCTTTGTGAGTTCAAATCTGGCTTCAGTCACTTACTAGACAGGTGACTCTGGGCAAGTCAATAAACCCTGTTTGCCTCAGTTTCTTCATATGTAAAATGAGCTGGAGAAGGAAATGCCAATCCATTCCAGTATCTGAACCAAGAAAATCCCAAATGGGATCCTGAAGAATCAGACAAGGCTGAGTAACCACAACAAAATTATTGATTTATTTAAATGAATCCTTTCCCTAACTAATACCTGTAGGGTGGGGGATCTCAAGGGGAGGAAGAGGCAGGCAGGGAAGGGAAGAAGCAAGGATTACCTTTAGGTGGGCTGCCACAAAGCCAAATTTTCCTAAACTCTTAAGCTCCCCTGACTCTTCTGAGGAAACTTCCATTGCAATCCAAATTTCACTCTCCATTTCATCAAGCTTGGATGCTCAAGATACCTTACTATTCTTTAGCTGACAATTCCCTTTTTCTTTTTTTCAGTTGCTTCCCCCAAGCCTTTCATTGTCATGTTAATTTGGACAATGGAGCTTAAACACACACACACACAATTTGCTAGTTTTCTTCACTCAGATGTGGAAAAAAGGGCTGCTGGCCCTGGCCTTAATTTCCAATCCTAGCTATGCCAATATAAGAGGAATTATTTGACTTTGGCCAACTCATTGAATCTCCCTAGGCCTCATTTTCCCTGGATTTTCTGATCTTCCCTAACATTCTCACCAAAGAGTTACTTTCCTTGACTTTGGATCAGGGGTGAGCTAGGACCTTCTAGTACCAGCTCCCAAGAGCTGATTGTTAAATTTTCAGAGTGAACATTTAAACCATCAGCAAATCATATGAATCAGGGCTTGATTTACTGCTTTGTTGATTGCCTAAGAATCACTCATGAGATGCAGAAAATGTTAACAACACAGATTAAACTTTAAAATGTGTTGTGGGTAAAATTTTTTTCTGGAAAGAAGGTTTTTTCTTTTTTCTCTTTTTTAAATTAAAACCCCTTAACTTCTTGTCTTAGAATCAATACTGTGTATTGGTTCCAAGGCAGAAGAACAGTAAGGGTTAGGCAATTTGGATTAAGTGACTTGCCCAAGATCACACAGGTAGGACATATTTGATTTGCTACTAGGAAGTATTCAGATTTGAACCTAGGACCTCCCATCTCTAAGCCTGGCTCTCTATCCACTGGGCCACCCAGCTACCCCTGGAGAGCTGGTTCTTAAACATTTACCAGCACATTTCTGCTTTGGGTCTTCGGTTCTACCCGTTCTGGAAAGCCTGCTGTGAATTCCCCTCCTAACTCATATACCCAGAGTAGGCCACTGCTTCTTCTTCTTTCCAAGTCTGAGAAACTATCAATAATAGAGAAGGTCCTGAGTATATAGTCACCTTCATGATGTGATTTTGAAGAATTCTATTCCCTGAAGATCTCCCTCAATAATGCCTGCAATGTTACCTTTCTGTATTAGTTTATTTGAGTTAACCATTGACATTCCCCTCAAATCTTCTTTTTCAAATGCAAATATCCCTGTGAGGGATGTGACCCGTTAAGCAGTTTGGATTCAGGAAACCTGAGTTCAAATTCTGACTTTGGTTCATAGTTTGGTGCTCTTGAGTAAATGCCTCATATGGAACACAGCCTGGTGCAATGGAAAAAAAGCTTGGGACCTAGATTCAGATCCTGGCTTTGTCATATGACCTTGGGAAAGTCTATCAATTTCAATCTTCTCGGCTGTAAAATGAGAGGATTGGTCTAGACATCCTTAAAGGTCCCTTCCAAATCTGACTATGATCCTTTGACTTTCTAATTTTCCTCATCTGTAAAATGAGGGAATGATGCTCTTTCTAGGACTATGTCAGAACAGTTTGAGAAGACAGAATTCTTTGATTTCTCTCTCTCTCTCTTTCTCTCTCTCTCTCTCTCTCTCTCTCTCTCTCTCTCTCTCTCTCTCTCTCTCTCAACCCTTACCTTCCATCTTAGAATCAATTCTGTGAATTGGTTCCATGGCAGAAGAGCAGTAAGGGCTAGGCAATGGGAGTTAAGTGACTTGCCCAGGGTCATACAGCTAAGAAGCGTCTGAAGCGGCTTCTCTTTTGAGTGACAAGAGGGGAACCAGGCATAGAAAGCAGAAGATCAATTCAAACTGCAGCATTTGGTCACAGGCTGGAGTTTTCTTCTCCATGTCTTTCCCTCCAGCTCCCCGAAGATCAAGATTCCAGGATCAATTTCCTTCTTTCTGAGCTTCTCCATTTCCCAGCTGGAGCCCCTGCGGCCCATGGAGAGGACCAGGCACCGACTGACTCGCTCCACAGAACAGGTGCTCTTATCGTCCAGGCTTCCAGAGGGAGGGAGGTGAGAGCCAGGCTCCGTGGGTTGCACTTCCAGCTATCCTGAGCCCAATGTCTCCCCTACAGGATGGGTCACTCCTCTCCCCTCACCGCTCTCTCTTTCTTCCTCAGCTCAGCTTCCTTTTCTGCAACCATCCTTGGTCCCTTGGCAGGGCACTGGCATCAGCATCTATGTTCTTGCTTGTCCAGAAATTTATTCCAACATCAAAACCCTGCATGGAGCCCCTCCAGAGAATACCTCAGGGCTTCTTCAGGGCTCATTCATTTATTCAGCAAGTATTTATCCAGCCTCCATGCTCAGTTTGGGGTGGAAGTAGGATTCAAAGATAATAAGAGAGATTCCATCTTCCAGAGTCCAAAGCAGAGCTTCCTTCCCTCTCTCCCTCTCTTCTAATTGGGTGGGGAGGGGATGGCTCTTTCTCCCCACATTCAGTTAGGCAGGTGGGTGGTACATAGAACACTAGACCTGGAGTAGTCAGGAAGGCCTAAATTCAAATCCATCCTCAGGCTATCTGTGTGACCCTGGGCAAGTCACTTAAACCTCTGCCTGCCTCAGTTTCCTCATTTATAAAATGGAGGTCATCATAGCATCTACTTTCCAGAGCTGTTGTGAAGATAAAATGAGAAAATATTTGTAGAGCACTTTGCAAACCTTAAAGGACTATGTAAAGGCCAGTTTTTATTATTCAGAAGGTTAGAGTAGAAAAAGTATTCAAAAGACGAAAGAGTTCAAGTCTTGAGTCACTAAACCAGATATGTGACTTTGGGTGAGTCACTTGTTTTTTCTGATCCTCAATTTCCCCAAATGTAAAATCAAAGAATTGAATTTTATGATTTCTTTTTTTTAAAAAACCCTTACCTTCCATCTCGGAGTCAATACTGTGTATTGGCTACAAGGCAGAAGAGTGGTAACGGCTAGGCAATGGGGGTCAAGTGACTTGCCCAGGGTCACACAGCTGGGAAGTGTCTGAGGCCAGATTTGAACCCAAGACCTCCCATCTCTAGGTCTGGCTCTCAATCCACTGGGCCACCCAGCTGCCCCTGAATTTGATGATTTCTAGGATCCCCTCTAGCTCCACAATTCAGAATTGCAGAGAGTTAGAACCAGAAGGGGACCTCAAGGAGCATTTAGACCGACACCTTTATTTTTCTTTCAGTAAGTCAATAAATATTTATTAAATATTTACTAGGGACAGCTAGGTGGTACTTATGTAGAGTGTCTAGCCTAGAGTCATAAAGATTCATCTTCTTGAGTTCATATCCAGTCTTACTAGCTGTGTGACCCTGGGCAAGTCATTTAACCCTGTGTGCCTCTGTTTCCTCATGTGGAAAAGAGATGGAAAAGAAAATGGTAAAACACTCTAGTATCTTTGCCAAGAAAACCCAAAATGAGGTCACAGAGAGTCAGACAACTGAAAAACAACCAAACAGCAAGCATTTACTATGTACTAAGAGCATAAAGGAAGAGGAAAATGAGGCCCAGGTTATTTCTGAAGAGGAAGATGAAGGCCAATTAGTTAATAGAGACAAGAGTAGTTGAGCTGCCCTCCAAGTGGAAAGAGATGCATTGAGAGGTAATGAGTTCCCCATCTCAGAAAACTTCAAATCGTTGGAATGAATTCCACTTAGTGATGGGTTGGTCTTGGAGCTCTCTTTCAACCCTGAGAGTCTATGTTTTTTGGGAGTAGCCCAGCTTTCCACTGCCTGACAGAACAAGGTCAAAGTGTTATTTCTGGAACACTACTGGCTCCTTCTAGAGCTAGGACTAGAACCCAGATCTTCTGAAGCCCATTGTTCTTCCCACCATCCAACATTGCCTTACTCTATGATATCATCTGGTTTTCTGAAGCCACAGCCTGCAACCACTAGAGGAATAAGACAGCAGTGGAAGGCAGCCCTAGTGTCTATCCCAGTCATAGTCATAAACTGGGAAGGACAGAAGGAGCAGGTACTCTGGACCCACCTCAGGACTAATAGTGATGGGGTGAGGAGGAAGAAGGGGACAGAGAGAAGGAGGAAAGGGATGAAGGGGAATCCATCAGTTGGAGAATGGCTGAACAAGACGTGGTATGTAATTGTAATGGAATACTATTGTGCCATAAGAAATGACAAGCAAGATGACCAGAGAAAAACCTGGAAAGACTTAAATGAAGTGATATAAAGTGGAGGGAGCAGAACCAGGAGAAGGTACACAGTAGAAACAATAATGTATGATGATCAATTGAGAATGACTTAACTGTTATCAGTAAGGGAAGGATCCAGGACTACTCTAAAGGACCACCAGAAAAAGGCCACCATGGAAGGGACAGAGTCCAAAAACAACTTGAAACATACCATTCTTCGATCTATTTCCTCTATGAATTTTTCTGTAGTGAAAGCAATATATGTCTTGTTTCACAATATGACAAATAGGGAAATATATATTATGTGATGATATATAGGCAACCTATATAATATTGCCGACCTTCTTGGGTTGGGGAGAGATGAGAGGGAAGGAAAAAAAGAAAGAATGAGATATAGCATTTTGGACAGAGCTAATGTGAGAATTTGTTTTTCTTGGATTAGCATTTTTATTGTAATGTATTACATATTTATAACAAATTTAAAAGAATGCTTATAAGAAAAAAAGGAAGAGGAAGAAGAAAAAAGAGGAGGAGGAGGAGGAGGAAGAAGAGAAAGAAGGAAAAGGAAGGAGAGGAGGAAGGGAAGAAGAACAGGAGGAGGAAGAAGAAGAGGAGGAGGAAAAAGAGGAAGAGGAAAAAGAGAGGGAAAGGAAAAAGAGGAGGAAAAAGAGAGGACAAAGAGGAAGAAGAAGAGAAGAAAGAAGAGGAGGAAGAGGGAGAGAGGGAAAAGGAAAAAGAAGGGGAAGGGAAGAGGAAGAAGAGGAGAATGAAGAAGGGGAAAGAAAAAAGGATGAGAAGTCAAGATGGAGGAGGAGGAAGAAGAGAGGGGAAAGGAAGAAGAGGAGGAAGGGAAGAGGAAGAATTGGAGGAAGGGGAAAAAGAAAAAGAAGAGAAGTCAAGATGGAGGAGGAGAAAGAAGAGTAAGAAGACGAGGAGGAGGAAGAAAAGAAGAAACCATAATGAGACAGGCTGTCTGTGCCTGCCAGTGACTTCCTGAGGCCTTTTGATTTTGACCACTCTGCAAAATGCCAGTTGGCAGGGCTGCACAGGTTGCCTCTGGTTCTGAGTGTCTTGCTCTCAGTCACTTTTGGCATTTTCCCTGTGCAGACTGAAACTCCCCAGGTAATCAGCCCTCCATACCCTGAGTCATTGATCCTCAAGAAGGCAGTCAGGGCCTCCTAGGAATTCCAAAGGCTTACCTGCTACCCCTACTGTGTAAGTTGTTTTAAGGACACCTCCTAGGCTTAGAGGGCTGTAGCATCTATAAAATTGTTTCTTTTTAACAACCCTATATGTAACAGATAGTATAAATATCCTCATAATATTTCATCTTAAAGAGGAGAAGATCTATGTTCTGATATGTTAGATTTATCTGAGGTAACATAGTTACTGAGTGTCCTAGGCAGATTTCAGACCCAGGTCTCCTGACTCCAAGGCCAGTTCTCTTTTCAGACTAAAATCTATGTGAAAGTGCTTTGTGCCAGGTGTTATTATCATTCCCGGTCCGCCATCTTCCCCCAGAGACATAAAATCAGGAAGCCTGGGGATTAAGCACTCCAAATGTGCCTCATTTTCCAGAAATCCAAGCAGGGGCTGCTTATCTCTCAAGGTCCCTGGTCCTCCACCTCTTTAGACAAGGTCCTCTCCCCACCTTCCTCAGCTTGATGGCTTCCTCTTGCTCCTATTTCCTGTGGAATGCTCAAGCACAAATGCTTTCTGGCCTGTACCCAGAAAATGGACAGAAGTTCCACCCTTCCATCCCAGCCCCAGTCCACTCTCTACTCTCTAGAGGTCAGTCTAGGGAAGTAGATGCTTCTGGCTCTCAGGAAGTAAAGGGGCTGAATTCCAGACTCCAGGGAGGAGTGAGGGTGCTTGTGGTTATTGTTGGAGCTGCAGCCCTGGGCTTTTGGCCTTGACAAAACTCTCAGTCTTCCTCCTAGAGCCAGTTCCTTCTCTTTGAAGAACCTAAGAGGGAGGTGAGTAAGGCATACTGGAAAGAGCAATGAATTTTCAGTCAGAGGATCTGGGTTCAAATCCTAGCTCAGTTAGTTACTACAATGATAATGATCTAGCCAGCCTATCCTTCAGTTTCCTTATCTATCAGGCGACATCATTGGATTTGATACTCTCTAAGATACTTCCCCAGTTGGGCAGCTCAGTGGTACAGTGGATAGAGCACCAGACCTGGAATCAGGAGGACTCATCTTCCAGAGTTCAAATCCAATCTGGGCACTTAATGGCTGTGTGGCTCTGGAGGAGTCACTTAACCTTGTTTGCCTCAGTTTCTTCATTTGTAAAATGAGTTGGAGAAGGGAAATGCTAAATCACTCCGGTATCTTAGTCAAGAAAATCCCAAATGTGGTCATGAAGAACCAGACCCAACTGAAAAAGAATACAACCAAAGATATTTTCCAAATCTAAATATGATGGGTTAATTTTGTCTCCTAGAAAGGAGATGATGATCTTCTTGGCAGAGAGGTGCAAGACTATGAGTATGGAACTTTTGCTGTCAGATATGGCCACTGTTTTTCTTTGTTTTGGTGGAAGGTTCCATGGGGAGGGAGGTATATCAGGAAATTACTGGGAGGTAGCTGGGCCTGGAATCAGGGAGAAGTGAGTTCAAATCTGATATCAGACACTAGCTGCGTGATGCTGGGCAAGTCACTTGATCCTATTTGCCTCAGTTTCTTCATTTATAAAATGAGTTGGAGAAGGAAATGGCAAATCACTTTAGTATCTTTGCCAAGAAAATCCCAAATGGGGTCATGAAGAGTTAAACACAAAGGAAATGACAAAACAATGACAACAACAAAAAGCAACTTTAAACATGACCCTCTAGCCTCAGGGCTTTTGCCTTTAATCTCTTTCTCCCTAAACCTTTCCTGATCAATGGACCTCAACTGGAGGCACCATTCTAAGATCACCAAGGTCATAGTTGCATTGTACTTTATTATACTCAGACAACATCTGGAGTGCTCTGTTCTGGATCTCATGTTTTGAGCTGGACACTGTCTTGAGCTGGGTGACAAGAATGGATGGACCTCAAGATCACATCCCACTACCATCCCCAAGAAAAATCAGTTGAAGGAATTGAGTATGGTTAGCTTTGAGAAGAGAAGACTCTGAAGGGACATGACAGCTCTTTGGGTATCTGAAGGGCTGCCATATGGAAGAAGGATCCTACTAGTTCTATTTGTCACCAGAACACAGAAACAGTAAGTAAGTGGAAGTCACAAAGAGATAAATTCAGATTTGATGTCAAGAAAAGCTTATTAATTTCTAAGAGTCTCAAAGAGTTATAGACTTAGAGCTAGAATGGATCTCAGAGGTTATTGAGTCTAATTCCTTCATTTTACAGATGAAGAAAGTGAGACACTGAGAGATAGTTAAATGACTTGTCCAAGGTTGCATAACTGGTGTCTGAGCCTGTATTAAAATTTAGGGGCTTCTGAATCCAAGAGGCCAATCTAACTTTTAGGATGTCCTCCTTTCTTGAAGGTCTTCTATAAAGTCTGAATGATGATTTACTATATATATTGGAGAGGGAATTAGACAAGATAAATCCCTTCCAACCCTGTTTTCCTATGATTCTATCACTTACCTAATCCAGACTAGCTCTCTAAATTTAGAAATCTTTAACACTTAATCCCCAAGTATTTTCTCTTTCTTTTCTTCTGTAGCTGACACCCTAACTAAAACCCCTGGTTTGTCATCTATGGCTTTAAAAAAACACACAATTACTCTCTGCTTTAATAATGACTCAGACAGAAGAGCAAAGGCTAAGAAAATAGAGAGAAGTGATCTGCCCACAGTCACACAGCTAGGAAATGTCTGAGACTAGATTTGAATTCAGGTTCTCCTGACTGCAGGCCTGACTCTCCATCCACCTAGCTGCTCCATGACTCTCACGTTAGTGCACTACCCTTACTACTCTGCCTCTCCTATGTCCTCAATTAAGGATGGTTTCAGAGCATTCTGAAGCTAATTTGGTTCTTATATTGGTCTGTTTGGGTGCACTGAAAGACTCCCACATGGATCAATCCACTCTTCTTGCCTCATTCTCCAGTGATCAGAAGCCTCCTTGAAGCACCAGGATCTGTAGGTTCTCCATTTCCATTTCTATGGCTAACAGACATGCCCTGTTGGTCACAGGACTTGATACTGCACTTAAGTGGGGAGATTTAAAAGAAGTATGCCCATGAGTGTGAGGTCAGAGAGGGGAATGGGGAATGGGGAATTCTGAAAATGGAAGTAAATTTAGATTTATGACTGTCAGGCTGCAACCTACAGGGCACAGCCTGGAATCTTCTACCCACACCTGTGGGGTTTGGGTACATACCAAAATTAAAGAGAGTTTCAGATCCTGAGCAGCTGCTCCAGTAGGTCACATACAGTTCGAGGAAGAGACTCAGAGCCAGGCAGTGAACTGAGGGGATGAGAGCAGAGGAGGCCCTCTATCTGGACCAGCACTCAGCACCAGATGTAATGTGCCCAGGTTGCCTTCACCACCTTGAGAGAGACAAGGAAAAGAACTCTGAGTTCCTGAGTCATGCCAGCAGAGTAGATGATAGCCCACTAGGAGGCTTTGCTGGGAATGGAAAAGCCCCAAGGTTATTTCCTTGCCAGTTCCCAGTGGCTTGCTGGCAGAGGGGTGGCTGCCTGGTCTGAGGAAGACTGCAGGAGCTCAGAGTGTGGAGCAGGGGCCAGGAAATATGCCCTGATTCTTGATATGGTGTTTCTCATCGGTCTACTCTGCTTCAGTCTCCAGTCCCAAGTTCTCCATCATCTTTGTTTTTGTCCTGCCTGTCACTTACTACCGGTGCTATCTTAATCAAATCAGTTAACTTCCTCGAGCCTCATTTTCTGCATCTGTAAAGTAAGGATGTTGGACCAGGTGCCCTCTAAGGTCCCTTCTAGCTCTAGATTTGTTATCTCCTGTTAGCCTCTGGACATGTGAGATCCTTTCCTATTTTGGTCACAGGTATAACTCTTTCTGCTTTCTGGATGAAATCATATCATTTCCCCTACCAACTCTGCTAACATCTCCTTGGCTCCTCCTATAAAAAGTTTCCTCTGTCTCTATTTCCCTTTGTTATTTTCTGTCTCTTTGTCTTATCTATCTATCTATCTATCTATCTATCTATCTATCTATCTATCTAGCTATCTAGCTATCTAGCTATCTAGCTATCTAGCTATCTAGCTATCTAGCTATCTAGCTATCTAATCTATCTGTCTATCTGTGAAGAGTGAATAAAACTCTTTGTCAATCAGTGACTTTTAAGTTAATCAAAAACTTAAGTACCCCTACTTAGTACCTTACCAGTTGCTAAGTATGAGAGTTCCACAAGTCACTTGCTAGAGTGGGTAACAACTCCAAAGACCGCTGCCTCCTCTTTCCCCGTGGCCGGGCTAGGCAAATTGAAAGACTGTGATTGGTTCCTGAAAAGTGGGAAAGGGACAGGAAGTGACATGGAAAAAAGAACTATAAAAAGTCCTGAACTTCCTGTCGAAGGGACTTCTCCTTGAGATTTCTCCTTTGGAGTTCTTCTTTCAAGTCTCTGCTCCTTGGGATTTGTCCTTTGGAGTTCTTCTTTGGAGGACAGATCTTTGGGGCTTTTTGGAATTCAACTTTGACTTGGAACTTTGGGTCTTTTGACTGGAGCTTCTTGGAGTTGGGGACTTTCTTGTTGGGTTCATTGCTGCCTTGGTGAGCTTAGCTCATGAGGGTTTTTCTGCACTGGGACCTTGCCTGGATCCTGCTCAGCTTGCTGGTGAGTGACTAGGAATCCTACATGGAGATTGGAAGTCTGACGGGGAAAGAGCTTCATTTCACCAGATCAGCATTTAAGATAGGGTAGGCAGTCTCCTTACCTCTTTCCCTTCCACATTTCCCTCTTTTTTAACTAACATTCTAATTAAACAAAATTATTAAAAGCTGCTTTTATAACTCTCTTATTTAATCAAAATCCCAATTTAACCATTATATATCTATCTTTCTATCCATCCATCCATTCACATTTACATTCATCTATCTATCTACCTATCTATCTATCTGTCTATCTGTCTATCTACCTATCTAACTATTTTTCTACCGATCAATCAATCAATCTATCTCTCCTCTCTTCCTTAATGTATGCTCTCTAGCCCCTGAATTTTTTGATGAGTCATATTAAATTCTTTTGTTACCTATAATCATAGAATCTAGGACTTGAGAGAGATCTTAGAGATCACCTAATCACAGAATCATAGTCTTTAAAAGGTAAAAGGGACTTTAGGGATCATCAAATCCAACTCTCCCATTTTTATAGATGAGGAAACTGAGGCCAATGAAGTGGCTTTTCTGAGTTCTCATAGTTACTTGGTAGCAGAGCCAGAACTAGAACCCAGATATTTTGACTCTTGAGTCTTTCTATTGCACCATTCTGACCTTTTGTCCTCTTCTTTTTGTTTTTCTAACAAGCGATTTTTAGTTCAAGATTACTTCTCTTTCAAGGTGATACTTCTAAGCATCACCCATCCTCCCAGAGCAGCAAAGGATCCCTTTCTTCCTCCATCCCTGTTAGTGGATCTCCATTTTCTTCATTGGAGATTACAATACCCCTTTTGGATGATAAGAAGTAAACACCACATTTCTGGGAAGCTGGAAATGTCTTCCCTTTTCTCTTAAACATTTAAAGACACATAAGAACCCCCATTTCATAGAAGCACCTTCAACATCTGCCCTGACAGAAAGTGAAATAATTCACGACCACTTTTTGCCAAGTGCTTTGAGTTCCTCAAAGAAAGGGGACTCTTCTTTTGCTCTAGCTGACTCAGGGGGAAAAAGAAAAAGACATGATTAACGGTGGAAGAGAAGAGAGCAGTTGGAGTGACCAAGACATCGGGAATGTTCTCAGACTCTGCTCCCCATCAGGACACGGGGTGAGTGACTCACAAGATGAATGAGACTTGAGAGCAGGACATCACTCAGTGACCTCAAGCTCTTCAGATACAAGAACAACTGCCAACTTGTCAAATGCAGGAAACTCAGCTCTGAGTTGAATTCCCTGAGGGCAACTTGCCAGAGAAGAATCCTTCAGGGACCAAGATGCCAGAAGATTTGAAGCTGCCCCGAGAAGTTGAGGCTGGATGAGGGCATCTCAAATGCACGGGGGTCTCATCACTTAAAAGCGGCTAGACAGTGCTCTAAGCTCATCTAATTTCAATCCAATTCTGTAAGTATTTATGGGGCACCTACTACCCAGGCCTTGCTTCCTATCTGCAATCCTCATTGGACACTGGATACAGACAGTCTTGTCTTCTTGGTGCCAGGCCAGAACCTCCCAGAAGGTAGAGACCATGGCATGTCAGTCAATCAGTCAGTTAACAAGCATTTACTAAATGCTTAGCCTAGGCCATGGACTGTGCTAAAAGCTGGAGATGCATAGAAAGACAAAAGCAGGGACCCAGCTCTCAAGGGGTTCACACTTTAAAAAAAGGAAGACAATCTGTATGACCCTGGGCAAGTCATTTGACCCCCATTGCCCAGCCCTTACCTCTCTTCTGCCTTGGAACCAGAACATAGTATTAACTCTAAGACGGAAGGTAAGGAGTTAAAAAATTAAAAAAAAAAACAGAAGGTCATTTCAAAAGGATTCTTCTTTGCATCGCAAGTACCTGGCACATGTTTCTTAATCAATAAATACTGTGCTCCTACTGTGTGTAAAGTCTTACTAGAATGGTTGGACCAATTCACAGCTCTACCAGTAGTGAGATCAGAGTAGTGTATTGGGGGAGGGGGGCAGCTAAGTGGTTTTGGGGAGAGAGAACTAACCTTGGAGTTGGGAGGACCTGGGTTCAAATCTAGCCTCAGATAATTGCTAACTGTGTGATCCTGGGCAGATCACTTGCCCCCGTTTGCCTCAGATCCCCATCTGAAAATAAACTGGAGAAGGAAATGGCAAACTACTCCAGGATCTTTGCCAAGAACACTCCAAATGAGGTCATGAAAAGTCAGACATGGCTGAAAAAACTCAACAACAAACATGCCAGGCACTGTACTAAGCTCCGGGAGTACAAAGAGGCAGAAGATGTTCCCTTGCCCATGAGGAATTCACTCTCTAATGAGCTTTGACCACTAAAAGCCAAAATTCAGAAACTGAAAAACTATTAAGGGTCCCAGAGAATAAATGGTGAAACATCTCCTTCCTCTTGGCCAAGAGGTGGGTGCTACCAGGGCAGAATGCTATATACTTCATCTGACAAAGTATATTATATTATATGTTTTTATCTGACTATTTTTCTTTGTTATAAGAGGAAAAGGGGTTCAGTAGCAGAGCTCTGGGCTTAGAATCAGGAAGATTCATCTTCATGGGTTCAAATCTGACCTCAAACACTTACTAGTTATGTGTCCCTGGGCAAGTCACTTCACCCCATTTGCCTCAGTTTCTCATCCATAAAATGAGCTAGAGAAAGAAACGGCAAACCACTCTAGTATTTCTTCCAAGGAAACCCTAAATGAGTTTATGAAGAGTCAGACACAACTGAGAAATGATATGATTCACTTCTATGAGAAGAGAGTGAGCAGGAGAGATGAATCTATTTCTAAGAATGACTATGAAGTAAAAACAAAGGTTACCACTAAAACTAATTTAAAACAAAACAAAAAAAAGACAGAACGTTTAAGATGATTTCCTTCATCTTAAAGATGAGAAAACTAAGACTAGACTGGATGATATGACTTTTCTAAAGTAAAAAGAAAAAGTTGGATTATATCAGGAGAACCAGGTCTCAATTCTAGAAGGATACCGACAAATACCATCATTCCCTTTGCTTCCCCACACCTTGATGGGAAAAGAAAAACTCCAAAAAATTCAATGAGTTGCCCAAAGCTAATGCCATAATCAAATGTGAATCTTCTGACTTGCATCAAATAGTCTCTTTCTGCCACAACATGCTACTTCTCAATATTCATTTTACCTGATGTTGAAATGAAATCTGGATTCCCTGGAATTTGCCATCATTGGCCCCATTTCTGTTTTCTGGTGCAACACAGGAAAAGTTTAATCTTTCTTCCCCAAAGCAACTTTTTAAATATTTTAACACCAGCATGATATTCCATCCCAAGTTTTCTTTTCTTAAGGTTAGCTATCTACCTCTCTTTTGGCAAAAATTCCTCCTCTGTTGTGGTTTCTAGGACACATTCACCATCACGGCAAACCTCCTCTGCTTCTGTTCTAGTTAGTTCCCCTCTTAAAATGGTGTGCCTAAAACTGAATGCAGTTTTCCAGCTGTGGTCTGATAGAATATAATGGGATTTTTTCCCTTTCTTCCTATGCTTCTAGATACATATGCCAAGTCCTATTAGCTCATCCTTGGCCCCTTTTACTTTTAGATGACATATTAAACTCAACTATAACTCACAAATCATTGGGGTATGGGTGTGGGTGTGGGAGCCAGAGTAGTTTAAATATTTAAGTTAAATATTTAAACCCATTAAATATCACTTTTTCTCAGTAGAATATAAACTTCTCGAAGGCAAGAACTATTTATAAAGTTTTCTCTTTCCCTAGTGCCTAATAAAACACCTTGCATACAACAGGTGATAAATTAATGCTTGTTGCATTCAATTGAACAGAACCACAGAGGTGTTGGTGGTACTGAGACATATACAAGATGAGGTCTTGGGCCGTTTACATTCTTGAAAGGGAGATGAAACACAAAGACACATAACCACAATACAGGTAGGATCACTTAAGAGGTAGAAAAAAGTCTTATACAAACTTGGGGAAAAGAGAAATCCCTTAAAGGGGGGAGAATGAGAGAAGGCCTCTCATAAGAGAGATGGAATTGAAAAGATCCTCAAAGGATTTGGATTGAGGGCTTTCTAGGCAAATGACAAACATGATCAAAATCTTCCCTTGGGAGTGAGTAGGGGTGAGTCTAGGAGACTGTGAAGAGATTTATACTACTTTATCTAAGCCTATCAGCAAAGCTAAGGGGTAGATACTATTATTTTCCTCATAAGGCATAAGGCAACCACCTCATGAAGCAGATGGAGGTGAAGTGGCTTTCTCGGGATAATACAACTAGTAAGTTTCTGAGGGGAGAATTTGAACTCAGATCTTCCTGACTCCAGACCTAGCTTTCTACCTACTGTTCTGCCCAGCAGCCTCTGAATGTAACATCCTAGATTTCTTTTGACTAGAACAAAATAGAATGGTGCTGTCATTTTCCAAACTCTGGATCCTACAAATTTCTTAAGGCTAATTATGTTAGCTTCTCACCATATCATGTTGATTCATATTAAGCTTGTGATGCACTAAACCCCCGGCTCTTGTTCAGATACTGAATCAAATCTCCCTCATCTCTTACTTGGGTTCAAAAAACTAAACTTTGCAAGTTTAAGACTTAACATTTATCCTTATGAAATTTCATCTAATTAGATTCAGTTCAATATTCTAGCCAGTCAAGATCTTTTTCAAACCTTGGCTTTGTCTTCTCAACCATTAGCCATTCCTCCCAATTTTGTGCCCTCTGCAGATTGATAAACATTCCATCTCTACCAAATCCAAGGCATGAGAGTAGGGAGAAGATTGATGGGAAATGTGGTTTTCCCAACAGGAAAGAGAAATCGAGGGATCTTGAGATATGGGCATTCTCCTTGAAGAGGACAAGAGCCAAGAAGGAGAACTATGAGTCCATAGCAAATGAAGGGCACTGCTACCCCAAACTGGATTTAAATGTGAGCAATTAGAGCCTTCACAGGTTCCCTGCTCTGCTTAGAATGGGCAAAACTTGAAATTTTCATGGTTCTACTTTCCACCCTTTAGGACCTGATGAATTTATCCATTCTCTACTTCTCCCTCAACTGTGAAGCCAAGTGATTGTGGGACATCTTCTTTCTCTTTCCTCCCTAGCCTCGTTGTGTCTATTTAGATAAAGCTAAAATATACCATACTGTTTTATTCCCTTCCATAGCTATTGACAGTTTATTAGACTAATTCTCTTTTTAAAAATTCTTACCTTCCCTCTTAGAATCAATACTGTGTATCAGCTCCAAGGCAGAAGAGCAGTAATGGCTAGGCAATAGAAGTTCAGTGACTTGCCCAGGGTCACATAGCTAGGAAGTGTCTGAGGCTAGATTTGAACCACTAGGTAGCTTATTGGATTGAGAGCTAGGCCTAGAGGTGGGAGTTAAAAATTGACTTCAGACACTTTCTAGCTATGTGACCCCAGAGAAGTCACTTAAATCTCCATTGACTAGCCCTTATCGCTCTTCAGCCTTGGAACCGACATACAGTATTGATTCTCAGGGTTTAAAAATAAATAAACAAATAAATAAGTGAATTTATTTCATTTATCTTCAAACTTACCCTTACTTGAGATCAGAATATGCACAATGGAAGGCCCCAAGGATTGTTTGTTTTTAGAATTTTGTTTAGTTGCTTTTTTGATTGTTATTTTGTTTTGTTTTGTTTTGTTTTTTGTATTTCACAGAATGTTGATGCTAGGACCTTATAATTTGCCTTGGTAAGTTAAAAGACCTCTCTGGAGGCTAATAAGTCACAGTTTAGTTTTATGCATGGCCCTATAGCTTTCCTAAGCAGAACCTTCAAACTTGAACTTGGGGCTCTCTTAGATTTCCTCGAAAATTAAACCAAGTTGGAGCCACGATTGTTGCTGATACTGAAAACCTTCTTTCTGGAGGATAAATTCCATCCCATTTTTGGGCAAAGAGAGAAGTTGGGTAAGAGGGATATGATTTCTCCTGCTCCATCTACTAGTTATACCTATTGTTATACAAATTAGGTTAAGTATAGATCTCTGGGAAAGGCTCCACTGAAGACCTCTTTCCAAATGGACATTTAACCATTAATGATAGTCTGGGTCCAGTCATGCAACCAGTTCAAAATTCACTTTATGATGTTATCATGTCACCCATATCTCCATTCCCCCTGAGAGAAGCACGAGAGGCTTTGTTAAATCCTTTGCTTAAATCTATTTATATGATATGATGTATGATATGATATTAATGGCATTTCCCTATCTATCACCAACTGTTTAAAAAAGAGTTACTGATTGGCTAAAAAAAAGTCAGTAAGACTAGCCTGTAAAGGCAAGAGGCAACAAGCATTTTAAATATGCTAGACACTATGTTAGATACTGGGGCTACAAATAAAAACAAAAAGACAGTCTTGTCCTCAAAAGGAGTTTACATTCTGATGAAAAAAGACAAAGAGGCTAAATGGATTGGAGAGAGAGTACCCACGTATGGGAATAATAGAATTGGAGAGAGGGTGCCCATGTGTGGGCATGGCAGGGTTGGAGAGAGGGTGCCCACGTGTGGGCATGGCAGGGTTGGAGAGAGGGTGCTCACGTGTGGGCATGGCAGGGTTGGAGAGAGGGTGCCCATGTGTGGGCATGGTAGCAAAGTCTAGAGAGTCAGAAGCATAGTCACAAGTGTTGATGGTGGGACTCACCGATGAGGAAGGGAGACAGCGATGTGGAGGGATATTCCAGATGGAAAAGGCCCTGGGCACTGAGGGAAGTTCCAGATAAGAAGGCAGGTGAATTATGGTTTCAAAATCTAGAGGATCAGAAACAGAGCCAGGAGGAGAATAAAAATGTCAAGGCTTGTTCCTCCTGAAGCAAAGCTGGCTTTTGTGATCTCCTCTTCCTTTCTGGGTAGAATAAATAGCACCAGACCATGAAGAGACTCAAATATCAAGAGAAGAAATCTATACTTTGCCATGTTGGTATTCAGAAATAACTGAAAGCTTGGAAAACAAAGGAAATGATAGGAAGAAGATTCATCTAAAATGGTGACCAAATTTACTGGAATCAGGAGAAACTGGAAGTAGGAAAACCGGTGAGAGTTTTTACAATACTCTGCCGGAGATAATGAGGGCATGAATTAGAGGGGAGGGCAGTAAAGCTGGAAAATAAGGACAAGAGGGAGGTAGATGGACAGGGAAGGGGGAAATCATTAGAACTTGCTGACTGATTGATTATATGTGAAGATGCAAGAGAGGGAAGATTCAAAAGATGATACCAAGACAATAACTAAAATTTATAGAGCACATTAAGTTTCCAAGGACTCTACATAGTGTATATGTGCATGCATGTAAAGGTATACATACATACACACACATATATATCTCTATGTAACTACATATCCATATGTAGGTTTATGTGTATACCTATATATCTATATAAAGGCATTTATAGAATATATCAGTATTAGTTAGATATATACATACACACCCCTATGTGTATATATGTGTGTTTGTATATATGTATGTGTATACCTATCTATCTACAAATAAAATCTCATCTGAATCTCTCAACCATCCTGTGAGGTAGATGCTAATATTATACCCATTTTATAGAAGAGGAAAATGAGGCCGAGAAATATTAAGTGAGGTGCTAGTGAAGTTTCTGAGGGAGAATTTGAACTTGGGTCTTCCTGACTCTCTCTCTGCTACACCACTTAGGGAAGTCTTGAGGCTTTGAGATTAGGTAACTGAGAGGCTGAGATGTCATCAGTAGAAATAGGAATCTTAGAGGAAGGGGTATACTTTGGGCCGTATTGGTGTCTTCCATTTATCTCACAGCTTCAATTTGGGTCCCTGCCCTTGCTTTTATTTACTTATTTTAACTCTTGTCTTCTCTCTTAGAACTGATACTATCAGTTCCAAAACAGAAGGGTGATAAGGGTTAGGGAACTGGGGTCAAGTGACTTGCCCAGGGTCACACAGCTAGGAAGGGTCTGAGGCCACATTTGAACCCAGAACCTCCCATCTCCAGACCTGGCTCCCTATCCACTGAGCCACTCAGCTTCCCCAATGCCCTTGCTTTTAGATAAAATCTCCCAGAGACCATGTCTCTCCTGTATTTGTGATCTTCAGTGCAGGCCATTACCTAAGTGATTTGGAACGCTATTTGATTATGGAAGCATGGTGAGATGGCAGTGATGGCAGTGATGGTGGTGATGTGGGTTGTGCTGGTCACGGTGGAGATGATGGCAATGGTAGGAGTACTGATGATACTGCTAGTTTGGGTGATGTTGGAAGTAATAAGGACAATGAAGCTAATGAGATCTGAGACTACATTAGGAAAGATGTAGGGGGCAGCTGGGTAGCTCAGTGGATTGAGAGTCAGGTCTAGAGACGGGAGGAGGTCCTAGGTTCAAATCTGGCCTCAGCCACTTCCCAGCTGTGTGACCCTGGGCAAGTCGCTTGACCCCCATTGCCTAAACCCTTACAACTCTTCTGCTTTGGAACCAATACTAGGCAGAAGGTAAGGTGTTTTTTTTTTTTTAAATAGTTAGCATTTCCATCCTTCTTTTTGGTGACATCAGGGATGGCAAACTAATCAAATGAACAATATACAACCTTGCCCCTTCCTTACAAAATAAGGGTCTTCCTCAGCTTCCTTGAACTGCCTTAAAGTGAAGACGGACTCAGGTCTCCTTCTTCTATTAAACTGGTGGAAGCTTGGTTTAAGGACGTACTAAACTCTGAGAGCAGCTTCTGGGAAGACCATCATGGACTCCCTCCTGCTAAGACTCTCATGCCTGAGGCTCTCTAGTGACATTGATGGTCATAGCTTTCTCTGCTCTTCCTTTTCATTTTAGGGCGTCAGACTTGGTCCCAGAGAGTGGGGTTGGTGGTTTGCCTCGGTTTGGAGGTGTTAGTAGCCTTTTGGCAGTTGGGTGCTGTACCCCATCTATGTTCCCTTGGGTGTCTTGAGTTAAATCGCATGACCTTCCCTTGCACATAGCAACAAAAAGTCCTCGGCTTTCAACTTTGATTGGATTGTCTGATTCTTTAAATCTTTTTCAACTCCCATGGGCGGCCCCCAATATTCGCCTCATTGAAAACATACTTGGAAAACTATGCAGTTAACAGGGGCCTGAGCACCATATTTTAGAAAGGACATATGATTGGACAGCATATCAAGCCTAGGGCAACCAGGACCAAATGGCTAGATGAGGATCAGTTAAAGGAACTCGGGAAAAGAAGAGTTAAGGAGGGCAGGATAGCTGTCTTCAAGTACATGAAGGACTATTACATGGAAAAGATATTGGATTTGTTCTGATTGACTTCAGTAGGCAGGGCACGGGGCAATGAATCGATGTTGCAAAGAGACAGAAATAGGCTTCATAAGAGCAAAAAAAAACTTGCCATTAGAGCCATCTCAAAGTGGAAGCTAGGTGGTGCAATGGATAGAGTGCTGAGCCTGGAGTCAGGAAGGTCTGAGTTCAAATCTTGCCTCAGACAATTACTTTTTGTGTGACTCTGGGCAAGTCACTTAAACCTGTTTGCCTCAGTTTCTTCATCTGTAAAAATGAACTGGAGAAGGAAATTGGAAACAACTCTAGTATCTTTGCCAAGAAGACTCCCAGTGGGGTTGTGAAGAGTTAGACCTGACTGAAATGACTGGAATGGGCTGCTGTCTCAGAAGATACCATGCTCCCTACCAATGGACCATTTGTCAAGTATGTTTTGAGTAGATTTTTGTTCAGTCATAGATCTGGCTAGCAGGCCTTTGAGGTTTCTTCTAACTCTGAGATTCTGTGACTGTGTAGGTGATTGTGATGATAGAAGACGGTAGGAATAATCATGGTGATGAAGCAAATGTCCAATGGGTTTGGGATTGAATCTAGAAGTCCTCAATTCAAAAACTCAGATCTTTTTAATACATATGATGGGCCCAGTGCTAGGATCCAGTGAGGGACTGGAGAAGTACAGGACATCATCCCCTTCCTCAAGCAACTTATAATTTCATGACAAGGCTTCCAGGAGACAATGAAGAGCAATACAATACAGTAGACAATAACATTCCCCACTGAATATAATCGAGTGCTAAAAAGTGCCCCTCCACCCCCTGCTTCTTATTGTTCTCAAGCCAACCATCTCTCTTCCATGCTGGCAGTGAAGGCTCCTGGTGATGTTTCCCACTTCCACCACTGTCCTGTGAGTCACTACCCCACCCTCAGCTTTCCTCCTACATGTGAGAAGAATCATTCATGCCTCCCTCGCCCTCCCTCCCTGTATGTAAAAGTACAAAGCAAGGTATTGTCACGTAGACAATGTGTGCTTAGGGTGGGGAAGTGGAAGGCCTAGATTCTAGTTTCAGCCCAATTTCTACCCTTCTGTGTGACACTAGGACACGTGTGTGTGTGTGTGTGTGTGAGTGTGCTGACCTCCCAGAGGCACCCATAGCTTTGTTTCTCTAGCTGTAAAGTGAGGAGGAGAATCTCTGACTTTCCTGCTCTTGTAGGGTTGTTGTGAGACCAAAGTGAGAGAACAGTTATAACAAGGCATTGGGGAAATGGATGCTTAAGATCTCATCCAAAAGGAAGGGATTATGTCAAATCAAATGGGCTTAGGGGTTCTGACCTATGGGATATTCTGCATTTTCTTTGTAAGAGCAGAAGTTGGGAAGGACCATATAGGTGACATCATCATTTTAATAAAAACAACAGCAACAACAATAATCAACTGACATTTATACAAAGCACCCTTCTCACAACAAACGAATTAGCTAAATATTAGAAATACCATTATCTCTTCTTTAAAGGTCACAGGACTATGACTCAGAGTGATTAAGTGATTCGTCCAAGGCCTCATAGCTAGCAAGTTCTGGTTGGGGATTCCTACTCTTAACTCCAGTATTTTAGGCAGAAAACTCCCAGAGTTTTGACTTGATTTGAGGGTCCATGGGAAGATCCTGTCTTGAGATACCTCACATTTCTAGAGTTCCATTAATATTAATGAAAGCACTTCCTTTACAATAATCTTTTTTTTTTTTTTTGGTAAAGTGAAAGGCTTTAGACAAATTAGCCTCTAAGATCTCATCTAGCCCTAAATTTTTGACTCTTTCATAAATAGTCCAAGTATTTTTACTTCCATTTTAGAGATGAGAAAATTGAGACCCTGAGAAGTTAAATGACTTATCTACGACCTACACAGTTAGTAGGGGCATAGGGCAGGATTCAAACCCAAGTTCCCTGACTCTAAGTTCAGTCCTCTAGTCATTATACCATCCTGCCTCTCCTGCTATAGTCACTGAAATTCTAAGATATTGCATTCTTTTAGATTAAAGCTTTGTGGTCTTTAAGAGTGACCTTTTCAAATGAAGATACACCAGAGAGGCAGCGACATATATTACCTGTCTTTAAAATCTTGACATGGATTTGACTTTTCAACAGCTTTCCAAGTGATATCTGCCTGAGGGCTCAGTCCTGAGGGAATAGGATTCAGGAATATGAGAAGGAGGAATAAGCTCCTAGTATAGGACACTGCCCAAGGAGGGCAGGCATAGTTGGATCACTGAAGAAGGAGCCTTTGGATGGCCAGAAAATCCACTCCTATCTCAAATAACCTAAACCACCCTGAAAAATAGTAGAGAAGAGGTAAGAATTTCTCCCTCCATTTTCTGGTAAATTCCTGATGCAAACCCTCAATTTAGGGTCTTAGATTTAGAACTGAGAGTTTATCTAGTCCAAGCCCCTTCTTTTATAACTGAGTTCCAAAGCTTGGAAGTTATTTCAAGGCTCATGAAATGTTACACCAGAAAGTATTTAAACACTAGTTCCTTGGTCTACCAGAAACGGAGGCTGAAAAGTGGAGAGAGGAGTCCCAGAAGAGGGAGAGCTGGGAGCACCATGGACAGGGCTCACCTTCAGTATTCTGCACAGGACAGGTCCCTCCATGGCCCCTCCATGGCGGCACTCCCTGCTTTGACTAGAGGGTAAATATGACAGTAGTTGCAGACCAGCCTGAGAGGGTCTCCTGCAGGAATGGACCCTGCAGGGCTGGAAGGGTTAACAACAGCTTTCCTGGGAAGCACTGGGGGAGGAGATGTCTCTGACAGCTGTAGTGATAATCGTCACTTCTCCATCGCTGCTAATAACATGTTTAGCTTTCTGACTTGAGTGTTTGGCTGTCGCCTCCTACGTGCCAGGAGCTGTGTGTCTCCGAAGCACCCAGGCGTGGGGAGCTTCCCACCTAGGAGTGAGAGCTGCATTCTAGGTGTTTCAACAAAGATGGTGGAGACCTGTGGGAGTCTCTAGAGCCATGGCCCTTTCTTACTCCTTCCTCCACCCAAATCCTCCCCCTACCAACCTCCTCAGTTCACAGAATAAAACTACAGAAATCTAAACCCTCTCTCTTGTGAAGGGAAATTAAAATAAATACCCAATATCCAAACAGGGTCATTGGTAGGGAGAGGGGACTTAAATAAAAGGCCCTATTTTTGCCCTGATGCAGCTCAAGGAAGAGAGACTATAGTCATGCTTAGTAAAGAGGCAAAGTTGAGCTAAGTAACCCTATAACTACTAGAATTATTCTTTTCCTTAGGGCAAAAATTATTTGGGGGGTGGGGAGGTTCTTAGTAATGGTACCCCAAACCAATGGAGGACCACTTGTGGTTTAGAGGCATTGCATAGATGTTGGTTGCAGCAAGAAGGAAGTGAGTTGCCTTCTTGCCCCTCTCCTGGAGGTTTGCTCGTTAGTTCGAAGCCCATTGTAATTCTGGAGTCAATGACAGCTCTTTCCTCTTAGACTATTGGAAATGATGGGAAGCATCTAATTTAACTTCCTGATTTTACATTTGAAGGAACTGAGGCCCATACAAAGTAGTGTATGACTTGACATCAAGAAAGGGGAAAGAGCAAGGACTAGAATTCAGATCCCTTGAGTTGGAGACAAACTTCTTCATTCAAAAATAGGTATCTAGGGCAATTGACTCGGGAGTTGTTCTGCCTTCCAGTTGAGGATGGGAGAGGGGAGCAGATCATGAATCAACCAACAAACATTTACTGAGCTCCTGCTATGAGCTTAGCAGTTGACTAGGTTGCTGCTATGTGATTTATAGAGAAATATAAGATCTGATCCCTCTAATCAATCAATATGCATTTATTAAGTGCCTACTATGTGCTGGTCCTTGTACACACACAAAAAAAGGAAGTAGGAAGTGTCCATGACCCCAAAGAGTCTACATTCTATCAAGAGAGATAACATATGCTTAAGTAGGTTTATAGAAAATATATACATAATAAATACATCCCTTTAGAGAAGTATTCAAATAATCAAATGGATCTGGAACCTCAATTTGGATATTCCTCCCAGAAATTCCAACTACAAACCCATCCATGCTTGCCTAGTCAGCATAACTCATGGTCTATAAGTTCACCATGTAGGGTCACCCAAGATATTTCAGGTCTTCCATGTTTTCTCTTGGCATCAGAGGCAACCTACCTCCTTCAGGCTGTCCACCTGTTATTACTTCTCATCATCGGTATGGATCAGCTCATCTCCTATTCCTATCAAACATTTCTTAGATGACATCTTTTTTACCTGTTCTTCTAAGTTCCTCATTGGGTATGTGCCTGCTCATTCCCAACATGCACTTTTCCCTTCCCCTCTGTGTAATATTCATTTTTGGTTCTTCAGAGATTGTTGTGTTCCATGCCTTGCAGCCATTTAGCAACACTGGCAGAATGTTGGTGTTAAAAAGATGGGTCTTTTTTCTGGCACAATCTTGGTCTCATTAAAAGAGTTTTGAAGCTTCTTTTTTGTTTTTGTTTTTCTCTAGAAGAGAAAGGAGATTTCAGGGAAACATTTAATTTGAGAGTTGCCTCATAAGTGACTACAACTTTAAGAGTTCTTGAATTTAGAAGTTCCAGATGCCAGGAACAATCCCGTCTGGTCTCTTCTTCTTCAGCTCTGGGAAGAACTCTTTGTCCATTTGGATTACCTATCCCAGATATACAAAACAATAGAGGTTCTCTATAGATAGTCACTTTTTTTGGCTTCATACTTCGGGTTAAAACAAAGACCTGTGTTTGGGAATTTATAGGAAATTGGTAGTCATAAAGCTGATAGAGGGGGCAGCTGGGAGGCTCAGTGGATTGAGAGCCAGGTGTAGAGACAGAAGGTCCTAGGTTCAAATCTGGCTTCAGACACTTCCTAGCTGTGTGACCCTGGGCAAGTCACTTGACCCCCATTGCCTAGCCTTTACCACTCTTCTGCCTTGGAACCAATACACAGTATTGATTCTAAGATAGAAAGTAAGGGTTTAAAAGAAAAGCTGATGCAAACCAACATTTTATTGTTATGTAGTACAGCAAGCAAGCCAAAAAAAGGGCATACACACAATCACACACACACTAAGTGGCCATATAGACAGATTTTTCATCCCCACAAATACAAGAATGTGTGAGGGAGTAGTGTTGGGAAAAATACATGTTCAAAGCTAGGGATCATGTAGGGAAGTCTTAAATACTAAAAATGGAGTTGTAGAGAATAGGAAATCAGGGATAGATATGGAATAGGCCTTTCTAAATTGACTTAGATGTGGTAGAGAAGTCCTCTAGATTATTTGTTGATACTAGATGACCTTGAGTTGGCTATCTGAGGCAGAGTAAAAGGAATGGCTCCCAGGCCACCATATTTGGCCAAGAGTTTTAACCAAGTAGAAGATGTAAACATAAACTATTTGACACAGAGTTAAAACTGGTCAAAATTACACAAAAGTAGAAAACTGTTTGCCATTACCTATATCTTATGGGCATTAAGACCATTTGGCCTAAGTAACTCTACTAAGTAAACTAAATAAACAACATGAATTGTGCACACGTGATCCCTCAACCATATATAGTTTAAGACCTGAAATTCCCTTATACTGAAGTAAAATTTTGGTATATACCTAAACCTACTGTGTTTACTGCTTTAGAGGGCAGGGTAATAGAGTAGAGGGACCACTAGAGAAGCCAAAGAAAGTGGAAGAAAGGATAAGATTCAGGGACTTAAATATTGATGGAGAACTCTTTCCCCTTTTTTATTCTGATCACAGTAAAGAGGGAACCCAAAATTATCTGACAGATGGGACAGGTATCCCTGTCCTATTCTTCTCTCTAGCTAAGAGCAGCTGGAGGTGATGGACAGACTCTCTGGCCTGGTGGAGCTGGGAGGCAGGAACCTTTAGCCTTCTGGGTTTTGTTCCATTTCCATAATAATTTGAAATTGTGACCACAGAGTAAAAAACAATACTTTGGCAGGAAAGAAAATGGTGCAACCTGGCACCTACATACGTAATATATGCTTTTTAATTGTTGACAGTAGTATCTTTGGACCAGACTACCTCTACTATTTCCAACCTATTTTGTTTCAAAATGTTCATTTCTGTTGTGTTTCTTTTCTCTCTAATTTTTTTTAAACCCGTAGCTTCTCTTTGAGTGTCAGTTTTAAGACAGAAGAGCATCATGGGCTAGGCCAGTGATGGTGAACCTTTTAGAGACAGAGTGCCATGCCTTCCCCCCCCCCCCACCTAGACTCAGTGGTGTGCCCCACTTACCTGACTCCAGACAGGGGAGGAGGCACTCCTATTGGGCTGCTGGGAAGAGGAGCTGGTGAAGTAAAAAAATGTCCTCAGTGAGGTAGAGAGAGGGAAGAGAGCAGATCCCTCAAGTTCCTCCGCCTTTCCCATAGAGAGGGATTTATGTGTCTTTTTTGGCATGTGTGCCATTGGTTCACCATCACAGGGCTAGGCAAGCAGGATTTAGTGACTTGTCCCAGGGTCATGCAAGTAGGAAGCATCTGAGGCTAGATTTCAACTCAAGTCATCCCAGCTCTAGGCCTGACACCCTTATCTACTGTATTACTTAGTTGCCCCCACTGTTGTCTCCTTAAAGGCTCTAGGTTTTTAGTTACAAGGCAGAAGAACTTGGAAATAATCTCATCAAACTCCATTATTTTACATTTCTAGGAAGCCCAAACAAATGAGTGTTAGAGGAGAGAGGCAGGGAGAGAAAAAGAGAAGGGCCAAGGAGGAAGAAAGATACTTGGAAATAAATATTTGGAAAGCTTGTTTCAGATAACTACAGGCCAACAAGGGATCACTGGTCACAGGCCTTTAGAGCTAGAAAGATCTATGAGTCCAGGTGCCCTCCAATGTTTATGTGAGGAGAAGCTAGTTTTCATTTCCCCCAAATCTTAAGATCATTAGAGGGGAGTGGGTGGTCAGGGCAGTCTTATTAGTGGTGACTGTTGCTAACAAGAAGTGTAGAGTTGGAAGGAACCATCTTAGAGGTTATCTAGACCAACCTTCCTCCCAATGCAGAAGTCTTATTTTATGTAATTCCCAATAACATTTTACGGCATCTATTTAAATATCTCAAGGGATAAGAGACTGACTCTTTGACAAGGTGACTCATTCTATGTTTGGGAAACTCTAATTGTTAGGAATTTTGTCCTTATGAAATCTGCCTTAATATGATTCTCCCCATTCCCACCCTAATCCTAGGGACTATTTCACTAATAAGGTCATCGGATGAGAATTGGGAAGAAAAAAGAAGATAGTGACTTTACAGTTATTAAAATTGTATCTACATGTAATCAAAAGAAAACTATAAAAAAACAAATAAATGGAAACCTATAAAAAATAAAAAATAAAACATGCACTATCAAAAAAAATGACTTTTTTTTAAACCCTTACCTTCTATCTTAGAGTCAACACTTGGTTCCAAGGTGTGATAATGAGATTAAATCTACCCTGCCCATCTTTAGATTTAATCACCAAAGGTGAAAGCATCTCTACTTAACTCACAAATTAGGTGGTCTGTGACCCACTTGTGCTAAGGTAACAAATCAGAATTTATTGACTGCCTCGTGGGCAGTCCTAAGAAAAGTGTCTGTTGTGATTGGACACTTAAACTAAGAGGAGGCCACAGGAAGTGATGCAAAAGAGGCCCCTTTAAAAAGAGACCTTGGTGAGCTGGGCTCTCTCTTCTGGTTTGTGAACAGGACCTGAAGAAGACTTCTGGTTTGTGACCTGTGACCTGAGACCTTGGTGAGATTGTTCTTAAATCTCTCTCTTAGAACTACACATGGTGAGAAGGCTAACTCCTTTAACCTCCTAGGAGGTACTAGCCTCCAGGAGGCTCCCTTGATTGGGAGAAGCCCTTGTGGCTAAAACCCTTGTTAATTGAGTTTTAGGCTCTGGCTGGGCCTCTGGAGTCCTGCTGGAGTAAAGCCCAGACTTAAATACAAATATCTTATTCTATCCTCTTCTCATCTCTCTACTTCCACTCTCTCCTATACTTTTGTAAATAAACTTCCATAACTTGAGGTTATTCTTAATTGGGGATTGATAATTGTTCAATTCCCTGGCGACCAACCTTTTAATATCTACCCAATAAAAACCCCTTTTCCTCCCTTACAAAGGCTAAAGAGTGGTAAGGACTAGGCAATGGGGGTTAAGTGACTTGTCCAGGGTCACACAGCTAGGAAGTGTCTGAGGCCAGGTCTCTAGGCCTGGCTCTTTATCTACTGAACCATCCAGCTACCCCTATGAATGACGTCTGAAAGATTGTTTTTTGAGAGTTAGGAGACATAGATTTGAATCCTAAATTTTTTTTTAATTTTTAATTTTTTAAAAAATTTATTTATTTATTTAAATTAAAAAATTTTAATTCTTACTTCCTAACATAGTATCAATTCTAATACAGAAGAGTGATAAAAGAGATAAAAGAGATAATAAGGAAAAATACTTGTACAAAAATAAACATAGTCGCACTCTTTGTGGAGGCAAAAAACTGAAAAGTGAGAGGGTGTCCATCAATTGGGGAATGACTAAACAAATTGTGGTATCTGTTGGTGATGGGATACTATTGCGCTCAAAGGAATAATGAACTGGAGGAATTTCATGTGAACTGGAAAGAACTCCAGGCATTGCTGCAGAGTCAAAGGAGCAGAATCAGGAGAAATTGTACACAGAGACTGATACACTGTGGTAAAATCGAATGTAATGGACTTCTCTACTAGCAGCAGTGCAATAATCCAGGACAATTCTGAGGAGCTTATGAGAAAGAATGCTATCCACATCCAGAGAAAGAACTGTGGGAGTAGAAACGCAAAAGAAAAACCTATGATTGATCACATGGTTCAATGGGGATGTTATTAGGGATGTTGACTTTAAGTAATCACTCTATTGCAAATATTAATGACATGGAAATGGGTTTTGAACAAGGATACATGTAAAACCCAGTGGAACTGCTTGTCGACTCTGGGAGGAAGGAGGGAAAGAACATGAATTTTGTAACCATGGGCAAATCTTCTAAATTAATTAAATAAATAAATGGTTTTCATTTTTAAAAAAAAGAAGAGTGACAAGGGCAAGGTAATCAGGATTAAGGACTTGCCCAGGGTAACACAGGTAGGAAGTGTCTGAGGCCAGATTTGAACCCAGGTTCTTCCAATTCTAGGCCTAGTGCTGTATCTGCCATGTTATCTCATTGTCCCTTAATCCCAAATTTGTTATTTACTAGTTTCGTGACCTCAGACAAATGACTTCCCTTCTTTATGCCGCAGTACCACATCAGCAAAATGTAGATGTTAGAGATGTTGTTCTGGAATATCCCTCCTAGTATTAATAGACTACATTTTCTGTCTATTCCAATTCTTCAGGTTAAAAAAAAAAGTTCCAAAATCTAAATCCTCAACCTGGTGGTCAGGATTCCTGGGTTCTAAGCTGGCTCTCCATAGAACTCACTATCTAACCTTAAGTAAGCAGATATTGCCCCTCCATTTGAAAGAGATATTGAATAAAAGCAACTCTCAATACCTAATGTCCCCAAAGTGGTACGAAAAGGGTCTCTAGAGATCTGGCCAGAAGCAAGGCAAAGTTCCAGAGGGCTCTCTGAGAAGGGCAATCATACTATTTAAATCCCCAGGGCCTTCTTCACCCCCTCATTGGTCTCAGCTCCCACCATCAACTCCCTTCCCCAGTGGCCCATTTGGAAGAAAAGTACCAGGAGGGTTGTGGGAAACTTGTTCCCTTACTAGTGGAAAATGGGCTCTGCTCCATGGTTCCCAGGCCCATAGCACCCCCAATGTGTATAACTTTTCTTTTTCCCTAAATCTCAGTTGCCCCATCACCCCCCCCCCCACTTTTATTTCCCTGTCTTGGATTGGCAGGCTTCATTGGATCTACCTTCTTGGGTCAGAGGTCAACAATAACTCATGATAGGTTTTTCATTGGTATTCATCCATCCTCTTGTTGTCCTCCATGCTTATGGCTCCTCTAAATGAGTAAGTGAATGAATGAAAAAAGATTTATTAAGCACATACTATGTGCCAAGCATTATTCGACTTCCCCATCCATGATGGAAGGCTTCAATGATCCAGACATCTGCTGGAGTTCTCTCTCCACTAAATGCTGAGCAGCTAATAACTTCTTGACTTACCTCAGTAAAAAATTTCATTTTTTGAAAGGTGGAGGAATCAACCAGAAGATCTGATTCTTATTAACAGGGTGGAGCTGGTTACCAGGTGGAAATAATGGAACCCTTCAGAGCAAATAATCAACTACTCTCTTCTGGAATTTGTGATAAAAGAGAAGAAATCCAGGTAATCTGATATTGGGAAAGAAGATACTAAGAATTTCAGAAGATAGATGGTTTTCCTTGGATTCAAATATTTTTAAAGAAATCAGACCTGGTGGGATAGAAGATTCTTTTTTTTAAATTTTATTTTTTTAGAATATTTTTCCATGGTTACATGATTCATGCTCTTTCCCTGCCCCCCAAACCCCACCCCGCTTCCCTGTAGCCAACGCACAATTCCACTGGGTTTTACATGTATCATTGATCAAGATCTATTTCCATATTTTTGATAGTTGCACTCAGTTGGTCGTTTAGAGTCTTCATCCTCAAATCACAGGGATGGGAGAGTCTTAAGAATGAATATTGTGGACGCATAGGAAATTCAACAACCAATTTAAATTTTTAAAAGATGGAAGCTGGGGGCAGCTAGGTAGCAGAGTGAATAGAAAGCCAAGCCTTGAGACCAGAGGTCCTAGGGTCAAATCTATCCCTAGACACTTCCTAGCTGTATGGCCCTGGGCAAGTCACTGAACCCCAATTGCCTAGCCCTTACCACTCTTCTGCCTCGGAACCCATACTCAGTATACATTCTAAGAAAGAAGATGAGGGTTAAAAAAAAAGATGTTGGGAAATGGGAGAGTTACCACAAGATTGATGAAGAGCAAAGTTGCTAAGGAAGAACATTTTGACAGCTGAGTAGAATATGGTCTGGAGTAAGGAGAGATTTGTGGAAGGCAGACCAGCCAACAGGCTTCCTGATTTTCAAAAAAGGTAAGGTAACTTGGCTATCTAGGTGTCTCTGCTCCTTCAACACAAGGGGATTTAGACCAGACAGAAGAGAGTCAGTGAGGGAGAAATTTTTAATTAACAGAGGTTGAGATGGGGTCCTTTCTCTCCTGAGTAGTCTTGATTGCCCCAGAACTTTGAAAGAAAGTGCTACAAGCCCATGGAGGGGATCTGAGGAAGAATCATGACTTCTGTTTGTTGTTCTTGTTATTGTTGTTAAGCAGCTAGGTGGTGCAGTGAATAGAGCACTAGGCTTGGAGTTAGAAGGAATATCTTCAGACCCTTACTAACTGTGTGACCCGGAGCAAGTCACTTAACCATATTTGCCTCAGTTTCCTCATCTGCAAAATGAGCTGGAGAAGGAAATGGCAAATCACTCCAGTATCTTTGCTGATAAAATCCCAATGGAGTCAAGAAGGGTTGGACACAACTGAAATGACTGAACCACAACCACAAAAAATCCCAACTTCTGTAGCCAGGCTTCAGGTAGACTGATTCTTCCATAAGCAAAGATAGACAGAGACTGACAGAATGAGAAAGGAAAGAAAAACAAAGGAGGATATGAGTTTTGAGCATAACCAACCAGGCTTCACCAAGGCAGCTGGTGCTTCCATCCATCAAGGAAGACAGGGCAGCTGCTGCCAGAACATAGGACATTTCCATTTAGTGATAAATTTTACCTTGACCCAGAATTGATGAGAATGGCAATGTTCCATTTTCCACCCTTCCCTCCCTTTCTGTCCAATAAGTGTATCTAATCCAAAGTTTTTCTGTTATTTAAAGTTCTGTTTACACTTTATATTTTAATTAATCCTAAAGAAAGCTTACTCTAGATTTTTTCTTAAAGCAGGATCGATACTAAGTTTTCCTACTTATATGCTTCATTATTGGCAAAAGGGAGGCAGAGATAAAGGAGTGAGGGAATGGCTTGTGGTATGCAGAGATTAGCGGTTAAGTTAACAAGCATTTATTATGAACTTACTGTGTGCCAGACACCATGCTAAGCACTGGACACCAAGAAAAAAGAAAAATCGGTTTCTGCCCCAAAAGAGCTCACATTCTAAGGGGGAAACCACATGCAAGTAACTATTACATAAAAAATCTATGCAATGTAAGTGGAAAGTAATGTGAGAAGAGAAGCGCGGAGGGGAATGGAGTAAGACTTCTTGCAGAAAGTGGGATTTTAGCTGAGACTTGAAGGAAACAAGGAAAGTCAAGAGAGGGAGATGAGGAAGGAGAGAATTTCAGGCATGGAGAACAGCCAGGGAAAATGCAGGGAGTCAGGAGATGGATGTCTTGTTCAAGAAGTAGCAAGAAGGCCAGTATCATTGGATTTTGGAGTATATGTTGTTGTTATTCAGTCATTCCAGGCATTTGGGACCCGTGTGGGGTTTTCTTGGCAAAGATACTAGAGTGGTTTTGCCATTTCTTTTTCCAACTCATCTTTTGTTTTTAGGTTTTTTAGTCATGTCTGACTCTTCATGACTCCATTTGGGGTTTTCTTGGCAAAGATATTGGAGTGTTTTGTCATTTCTCCCTCCAGCTCATCTTCCAGATGAGGAAACTGAGGTAAACAAAGTTAAGTGGTTTGCTCAGGGTTACACAGCTAGTATGTGTTGGGGGCTGGATTTGAATGTAGGACTTCCCGGCTCCAGGCCCAGTGCTTTATCCACTGTGCCATCTTGGAGGGGAATAAAGTAATAGAAGGTTGGAAAGGTAGGGATGGAGCCAGGTTATGAGATTTTATATTTGATCCAGGAGATAATGGGGAGTCACTGGAGGATCGGGTTGGGGAGAGTGTGGTGGTGGTGAAGTGACATGGTCACTTCTCTATTTTAGGGAGATTGCTTTGGTTGATTGCCTGGGGTAGTTGGTTGACTGGGTGGGGAGAGACTTGAGCTAGGGAGAGTGACCAGCAGGCTATTGCAATAAATAGTTCAGGGGTATGGTGATGGGGCCCCATCAGGGTGGTAGTAATGTCAGAGCAGAGAAGAAACAGGGTATATATATATGGGAGATGTGGCCAAATCAGAGTTGACAGGACTTGGCAACTTATTGAATCTGGGAGTGGGGTGAGAGAACGACGATGATCCCTAGGTTGCAAGCCTGAGAGACAAGAAGGATCATAGTGCCCTTGACAGTCGTAGGGAAGCTTGGAAGAGGGCAGATTTTGGAGAGGGAGTGCCAGGAAAACAATGTGTTCACTTTTGGATGTATTAAGTTTAAGATGTCTGGTTTCAAAAAAGAGAAGGACAAAGGTTAGAATCTTGGACCAGAATCTTGTCAGACTTTTATCCTGGCTGGTCGTTTGATTCAAATGAGAAAGAATCTTTCTGTTCTTATTTTATTAATTTTATATAAACTTCCCAAAGCAGAACAAAATTGAACCCAGGTCTTAATCCTCTTGTCAAAAAGAGTAAGCAAATGTTAGTCATGGAAAGGGATCTGGGTAAGTAAAGGTTTCTTCAGAAGCAGGCACCCTGGGAAGTTCATGTCCTTTGCCCCCACCATTGTGTCCTCTGAAGACTGGTTTGCTCCTAGGTGAAGGGTCCAGCAAAGACCTGACTGAGGAAAGGATATACCAGCTCTGAAGCTGATCAAGGTAGGAATTAGGAAAAAGGGACTCCAGCACTACTAAACAAAGCCAATAATCCCAAAAAGATCGATGAGAGACAAAAAAAGGACCTCTGTGTGCAAAGATGTTTATAGCAGCTCTCTATATAGTGGCTTTATATCAGACACCAGCTAGGTGATCTTGGGCAAGTTCTCTTCACTCTGTTTGCCTCAGTTTCTCCTCTGTAAAATGAGTTGGAGAAGGAAATGGCTAACCACTCCAGTATCTCTACTAAGAAAACTCCAAATGGAGTAACAAAGAGTCAGATATGACTGAAACAACTGAAAAACAACATATAGTGGCAAATAGCTGGAAACTGAGGGGTGTCCAGCAATCTTATAATAATAAAAGTTAATATTTATTGAGTACCTATTACCTACCAGGCACTGTGCTAAGCATTTTACAATGATCTCATTTGAGCTTAAAAACAACTCTGAGAAGTAGGTGTTATTATTATCCCCATTTTACAGATAAGAAAACTGAGGCAAATAGAAGGCAAGTGACTTTTCCAGGGGCACACAACTAGTAAATATTTGAAGCCAAATATGAACTCAGGTCTTTCTGGCTCCAGGTCCAGCACTCTAAATACTATACCTCCTAATTGTCCCATAATGATGGGGGCAATGAGAACAAATAATAATATATGAATGTAACAGAATATTATTGTTCTCATGTAGAATTCTTTAAACCCTTACCTTCTGTCCTAGAACTGATACTAAATATTGGTTGCAAGGCAGAAGAGTGGCAAGGGCTAGGCAATTGAGATTAAATGACTTGCCCAGGGTCACACAGCTAAGCAGTATTTGAGACCAGATTTGAACCCCAGACTCCTGACTCTAGACCTGGCTCTCTATCCATTGAACCACCTCTAATGTAGCATTATGAACAGATTCAGAGAAACCTAGGAAGACTGGGATGAACTGATGCAGAGTGACATGAAAAGAACCACAAGAACAGTTTATAAAAACAACAACACTGTAAAGATAAAATAGCTTTGACAGACTTAGAAACTCTGATCAGCACAACAACTGACCATCATTCCAGAAGACTACTGATGAAACCTGCTTCCAACCTTCTGAGAGAAAAGTCATTAATTCAGGGGGCAGAATGAAACATATATTTTTTGAACACGTCCAATGTAAGAATTTGTTCTGCTTGATTATACAATTGTTACAAAAGTTTTGTTTTTCTTCTTTTTCTCCATTAGGGGTTAGAGGTGATAGGAGGGAGAGAAAATAGGTATTTTTTTAGTGGAAAAATTAATTTGGAGAAGAGTAAAGACTGGCACCATCTACAAGTCAGAGATGAGAGCTAGTTAAAGAGAGAATAGTGGATCTGCCCATGATACCAACCATCCCCCCTCAACTACTACAAGTTCTCCCTTTCCCTTGAGAGACTGACAAACAGCACCCATTTCTCTCTGGCTGTATATGAACCATGAGCACAAGGTTATAAGCTGGGTCTTAGTAGTGTCTCAAATAGATCCCAATTCTGGGCTAAGTGGACTTCATTTCATTTCATTTTTTTAAATTCAAACCCTTACCTTCCGTCTTAGAATCAATACTGTATATTGGTTCTAAGGCAGAAGAGCAGTAAGGGCTAGGCAATGGGGGTCAAGTGACTTGCCCATGGTCACACAGCTTGGAAGTGTCTGAGGCCAGATTTGAATCCAGGACCTCCTATCTCCGGGCTTGACTCTCAATCCACTGATTGAGCTGCCCCCCCAAGTGGACTTCAAATGGTCAGAATGTTGCAAATTCACCCTGTAAGATGGCCAATCACTTGATCACCTAATAGAATAACCAATGGATACAGGGTAAATGGGGCACAATGTTCATTTTCTCAGTTTTGCTCCCCTTTCCATGGAACTCCAAAGGAAGTTCTGGGATAGGGGTTTGAGATGTGTCTGGGGATGTGCCTAAGTTTTGCAGGCATTTTCCAGAGGCCACATTTTCATATAAGGCTGCTGAGAGATGATTCTGATCACTTCATTCATGATCTAAGCAGGGTGGGAACAGGGAAGCTTGCCCACCACCTCACCCTTCTGATTCTTTGGCCCATCCCAGTCTCCCTGAGGAGTATGGCTGAATCAGCTCCCTGTTTAAGAGAGCAGGAAAGAAGAAGAAAGGTCACTATTCCTCCTTGGTAGGATGAAGGGGACTAACTGATCTTTAACCTCCCCTTCGAGCTCTAAACCCTCTGATGCGAAGGATTTACATTTTGAAGTTCATTGATAGCTTTTCATTTTCTCCGTCTAAGGCTTCCTTGCATGGGTGGAGGCTCTCTGAGCTGTAAGGGTGATTCAGAGGCCCACCCCATGTGAGTCGGGCATATCATTTTTCTTTTCTCCTTTTCTTCCAGGCTCAAGAACATTTGGCTGCTTCTGTGGGGGAATAATGGGTGAGAGGTGGTGGAAAGGAGCCAAGAAGAAAGATGTCCAAGGACAAGTAGGCATATGAGGGAGAAAAAGTTAATCTGTCTAAAAACACTGAAATCAGTTCCTCATTAGTGAAGGCAGACTGCTGCTTGGCTTGATAAGAAACCAGGATGCTTGGCTTCCCATTCCCAGAAGTTCCCAGAGAAGATGTGATTGCTGAATGCTGGGGGCCACAGCCTCTGGGGTGCTCTCTGGGGGAGAGCCATGACAACAGGAGAGGTGATGTCCCAGTTTCAGGCAATGATTTTAGTTTAAATCCCAGTCCCTCCAGGCAAAATTTTGCAATTAGTCCCTTTGTCCAGCCTACAGCTCCCCCCAAATACTCTCTGTTATGGACCCACTAACACTCACACTAATGGAAATCACTCTGCAAGCTCTGGGTCCACTTATGCCCTCTCATTCTCCCCTGGGATGTTTAGAGGCTTCTGGGAGCTTAGAATTGGGCCATTTAGATAGTGTGTCATTAGGGTTCTTTCCTCATTACTCCCCAGTTACTGATTTTGCTGAATGGTTGTGGGAGCAGAGAAGGTGTGGAGGCAGAAGGGAGGTGAAGAGATGCACAGGGCTGTAAGCACCAGCCTCAGCCTTAGTTTCTTCTGGCCTCCCACAGTTCCTGGGTCACTCAGCAGCACCCAGGACCCCACTGACCACACTCTTACTCTCCATCTGTAATAGGCTCACTCGTTATTTCTCCCTCTCCTTTCTACCTTGTTCTTCCCCTCCATCATTTGGGACTCAATGTTCTGCTGTATGGACTTTTAAAACTCTGTTCTCAACACTCCTTGGTATATTCAGAGGCTCACCAGCATAAGGACTGGCATTGCCTGTGTAGCCAAGGGATCTGCAAATAGAACTCCCTGGGACTGAGGTCAGAGGTAGCAGAGGGATAGGGAGAAGGTGAGGGCAGGGGAGGAAGTGGACAGGACAGTTAGAGGAAGGCCCATGAGGGCACCACCTTTTTCCAGTCCCTTCTCTCTCTGCTAATGTCAATAAACTTGGGACACAGAGCCTCATCCTAAGATGCTGAGATTCTGTGCTTTGGTGTCCCAACTCAGTCACTGAGGTTTGGAGATCATGATTCCTCCTAGACACATTCTTCCTTCCTTTCTCACACCTTCCAGTCTTTCCTCAAGCACAATATGTCCCTTGTGGGGGGAAGAGGAGGGTTAGGTGCTTACAGGATCCCTCCTCCTTTCCCACCTCTCCTGTCTTCCTCTAAATTTCAAGGCTCAGAGTGAAGCACTTTTATCTATTCATTCCTTTCCAAAATAATGGACAATTAGCCCTAATGAGCATAATTAATTGCCCAAGCATTCCTCAGAGCCTCAAGCATGTAGAAAGAGATGAATCATAAAAATCTCAGAGTTGGAAAGGACCTCTGAGGTCTAGCCCAACTTCTCCCAAATATAGGCATCTTTTCCATTGCATGTGAGCACTGATACGTTCTTTAACTTCTCTGGACCTCAGTTTCTTGATTTGCAAAACCAGAAGATTTTGATCTCTAAGGCCCTTCCTGCTCTAAAGTTCTGTGGTTCTGTCCTTGAAAAATGGTCATCTAGGGGCAGCTGGGTGGCTCAGTGGATTGAGAGTCAGGCCTAGAGACAGGAAGTCTTGGGCTCAAATTTGACCTTAGACACTTCCTAGCTGTGTGACCCTGGGCAAGTCACTTAACCCCCATTGCCTAGCCCTTACTGCTTTTCTGCCTTGGAACCAATACTTATTCTTGGTTCTAAGATGGAAGGTAAGAGTTGTTTTTTTTTTTTTAAAATAGTCATCTAATTTCTGCTTGGATATCTTACTGCTTAAAAAGGTAGCTCATTCCATTTTCAAACATTTCTAATTGTCAGCATGTACTTACTTTCTTTTGTTTTAATTCATTAGTTTGTTACATTAAATTTCCCAGGTATCTCCCCCCACACCACCTCCTTCTTTTCCCTGCACTAGAGATGGCATCATTTGGCAAAAATATATTCGTATATATAAAACTAAGTCTTACTTGTTTCTCTTTATCAATTCTTTCTCTGGAGGTGGACATACACAAGTCATTCTTCAAACAATATTTCTGTTATTGTATATAATGGTGACCTGAAATCTGCCTCCATATAACTCCACTACTTCTGGGTCTGTCCTCTGGAACTATGTGGAGCCAGTCTAATTTCTCTTCCATCTCAGCCCTCCACCCTGACCCTCGCCCCAAACCACAAGTCTTCTCTTCTCTCAAGTCAACATTCCCAATTCTGTCAACTGAACCTCGTGCGACATGATTTCTTCTGCACAAACTCCAAATATCAGAATTCAAGTGTTTGTTGTTCCCAGAATTAAACAGGAGACTCCAGATGTGGTCTGACCAGGGCAAGGCAACAGCAGTTTTATCACCTTCCTCATTCTAGACATCCTGTTCCTAGCAGTCAAAAATCCCAATAGCCTATTGGTAATTAGGTCACATTGTTGACTCATATCAAGTTGGCAACCCATTCAAGTCTCCAGGGATTTTTTCCCCCTCAAAGGAACTGCTTCTGAAAAAGCCCCAAGTGTCTGATCTCAAAGTCACTCAGGCCGGGTGGATGTGAGGTGCCCACCTACCTAAGAGCAGGTTCTGTTCATTAAATAAAGGACGGTTACAGAGTGCTCTCAGATAACTTGAAGGTTCCATGAAATACGATGCTTATGCAAGATACCCACTTCAGCTCAACTCACAGAAGGAACTACCCACTCACCAATGATCAGTTTACTTGGGATTTATGGCCCATATTTTCAAGACAAACCAGGTTTGAAGAAAATAAAAGAACACATTTTCAAGAGGTTTTGTGATAGGAGTGTTCTTTTGACAGACCACTTATCCTGATTTAGGGTTCAGAAAACACTGACATGTACTCATAGAACTCTAGTCTGGATAGGAAAAAAGCACATGAGAATGTTAGAGCCAGGAGACATGTTTGGGTAGTAGTGTTCAATAAGTTCCCCCCACCTACCCCACACAGGGGGCAATTAGTTGGTCCCATGGCTAACAGAGTGGACCATTGTACTTGGGAGACTCAGCTTTTCTAACTCGGGGACTATTTGGAACCCAATGGCTTCTAACTTTGTGTCTAATCCAGAAAATTCTTTCCTCATGAATAAGTGCTCCAGAAGACTGGGTTTCTATCTTCTTTCTTCTCTGTTGCCATCACTCTAAACCTTGAGCATCCCCCCCAGATTTCTTCCAATTCTCAGAGTTTAATGTGGGCTTGGAGTCAGGAAACTGCTGTTATTGTTTAGTCATTTAGTCATGACTGACTCTTCATGCCAGGCCCCTCATCTTCCACTATCTCTCAAAGTCCATCCAAGTTCATGTTTATTGTTTTTATGATGCTATCTATCCATCTCATCCTCTGCTGTCCCCTTTGCCATTGCTCCTCAATCTTTCCCAACATCAGAATCTTTTCTAATGAGTCCTGTCCTATCATTATGTGGTCAAAGAATTTTAGAGTTGGGAAGACTTGAGTTCAAATCTTTTTTCACCTACTTATTAGTTGTGTGACCTCAGACAAGCCCTTTAACTCTCTGTCTCAGTTTTGTCATCTGTAAACCAGGGATAATAATAGCCCCTATGTCACAAGTTTATTGTGATGCTCAAAGGAGATAATGTAAGTAAAGAACTTTGCAAACCTAAAAAGAATACATAAATGTGAGCTGTTATTATTGTTGTTGCCACTAAGGCGTAGCAGTGGCAAACCCATCTTTCAGTTCAACTGAGACTCAAGTTTGAGACTAGCCTTAGAGCCTGATTTATCTGTATGACCAGTTAGCAGCCTGGAATACTTCTGATCCTCAGGAAAATGTAAGCTTTTGGAGGCAGTGACTAATTTTCATTTTGTCACAAAGTACTCCCAGCACCTAGACATGGTGCCTTACACAGAATTTTCAGTTGTTTTTCAATCATGTCCAACTCTCCATGACTCTATTTGATGTTTTCTTGGCAAAGATATTAGAATGGTTTGCCATTTCCTTCTCCAGCTCATCATCAATTCTAAGACAGAAAAACGGCAAGGGCTAGTCAATGGAGGTTAAGTGACTTGCCCATTGTCACCCAAGGAGACACTTGTCTGAGATAAAATTTGAACCCAGATCCTGCCAACTCTATGTGTGGTGCTCTATCCACCATGCCACCTAGCTGTCCCTTCTCCAGTTCTTTTTATAGATGAGAATATTGAGGCAATAGACACTTAATAAACATTTGTTCAATTTACTTCCTATTTGTAAGTAAACTCAGTTCCTTCTTTTGGGGAAACTCTACTCCTTCTCCTCTAGCAGGAGCCTCAATATAAACTAGATCCAATCCATGGGACCCTAAATGGCTCTACCATTTTAAAGTCATGGTGCCAGCCTTTAACATCTTCCCACCCCCAAGGACCAACAGCATCATCAAGACTGGTGTTACCTTGGGAACCTCTCATTAAGTCATAGAACATAGACAATAGAGTCAGATGGGACCTTATCCAACCTGATAATTTTACAAATGTGAAAATTAAGGTTGACAATCTGGTTTTATGAAACTCCAAATTGACCCTTGTCCCCGAATGCCCGTCTTCAAGAAACCTGTTTACTGATCCCAGACTGAACCATAAACTCTCAAGCATCCCTTGATTACTTTAGATGGGCTTAGCAGAAATAATGAAGTCTTAAGTACCCTTTTGTCTTCTAAGTTCTTATATTGTATCTAGGTTGCTCCCAGATATTCCAGCCCCTGGCTAGAATCCTCCTTCCTTAGCCTCCATATAAGCCAATCAACCCTTTTCTTTCCTATACTCCCTAAAGTGGATATAAAACCTCTAGTTCTTCAGTTCCATGGAAATTCCCATTCCTGGTGCATTTTCATGGAGACATTATTCCCAGAGTCTCAGAGCTTAGCTCAGTGTGGTGGTATTGTATGTGTGCATGAATCTGTGTGGTGGCCATAAGAGCATCATCTCCCTTGTCCTGATTAAAAACATGTTCTTTGTAACCACTTTAGTGGTTCTGTGTTTTTCCAGGTTAACAAGGTCCAGAAAATTTACATTTTGAATGCACATCTTCTGTCTCCAGATTCAAAACTTTTCCCACTGCATCTTGCTATCTGACAGACTGGTGTTATCTCCATCCCAGGGTTATGACTTTGATGAGTGGATAATCATCTCCCACCTGTCCCCAAAGCTAGACCTCCTGCCCAAAGTGATGACTGTGACATCTGGCAATTGTTTGCCCCCATCATTCTAATGACTGCCAAGGAAGATCTTCCCCATCGTGGAGGTCCTCACCCATGTGGTAGCTCTAGAATTGCACTATCTCCAGGGCCAGAGGATTTCTTGCCTGCAGTGGCTCTGGGTCCATTTAAAGGGCTGGAAAGACTGACATCTGGCGGGTTCAAGGAACATGTCACATTTTCCCCATCTCATCAACTGGCTCCATCTATTTCAATTAAACCTCAAGATGATGAGCGATTTTCAATTTGATGTTGGCTCAGGAGAATGGTCCTTTCTTAAAATCTCAGGCTACAGTTTTACAGAATTCCAAGATTTTACACAAAGAGTATAATGCAGACAATTTCCACCCACAGAAAAAGAAATGTCCTTTTATTACACCCCCTCCTTTCCAAAGAGTTTGACAAGTGAAAGTGTGTACTCTTAACAAGGCCTTACCAAAAAAAAATCCTTTGTCAGACTGAGTGGCCCTATTTTTGGTTCAGAAAATAAAAACCAGATCAAAGGTAGGACCCACCCATGGGGCAATGTGGGCAAAGTACCAAAGGCCACAGAAACTTGAATTGGGGAGATTTTTTAATAATATTTTACTTTTCTCCTATTACATGTAAAACCAATTTTTAACATGCATTTTTGTGAAGTTTCGAATTCCAAATTCTCTCCTCTCTTCTCCCCCTGCCCCCTGTCTGAGGCAGCAAACAATCTGATATCAATTTTACATGTGTAATCACATCAAACATTTTTCCATATTAGTCATTTTGTGGAAGAGTTCTCAGATAAAAAAATAAAGAAAATGAAATATAGTATATTTCAGTCTGCATTTAGACTCCAATTCTTTCTTGGAGGCAAGATGGCATTTTTCATCATGAGTGTCTGGAATTGTCTTGGATCACTGTATTGCTGAATACCTAGGTCATCCACAGTTGTTCATCAAGAAATATTGTTCTCACTGTGTACAATATTCTTATCATTCTGCTTACTTTACTTTGTATCAGTTCAGCTAAATCTTTCCAGATTTTTCTGAAATCATCCTGCTTGTCATTTCTTCTAGCACAATGGTATTTCATAATTATCATATGCCCCAATTTGTTCAGCTATTCCCCATTTGATGAACAACCCTTTAATTTCCAATTCTTGCCACCACAAAAAGAGCTGCAATAAATATTTTTGTACAGACAGGTCTTTCCCCCAACTTTTTAAAATCTCTTTGGGATACAGACCTTGTAATATTATTGATGGATCAAAAAAGGTCTGCACACTTTTAGAGTCCTTTGAGTATAGTTCCAAATTACTCTCCAAAACATTAGAATCAGATCACAACTCCACCACTAATGTATTAGTGTCAAACTGGAGAGATTTTAGAAAGGTTCCCTTGGGGAGGAGGCAACCTAAAGTGCTCAGATAACAAGGAATCAAGCTGGGCAACAGTCCCTGGATGAATGAAACCTACCCTGCTCCTGAGATGGGGGTGGGGTGGGGAACTTCACTCAGTAACCAGGATAGGAGCAGGGCTAGCTCTTCGCAGAATTGCAAAGGTGATGTTTGTCTCCTTTGCCTTTGGCCTCATTGTGGAAGGAGCACTGGATTTAGATTCAGAAGATCTGGATTCAAGTTTTGCCTAGATTTACTAACCATGTAACTTCAAATAAATCATTTAACCTCTTAAGTTTCAGTTCCATCATTTACAAAATGAGGATGATATTATTTTAAGACCTTCCTCATCAAATCTGACCTGACACTTTCTAATAGTGTGACTCAGGACAAGTCACTTAACCCCATTTGCCTAACCCTTCCCAATCTTTCTGCCTTACAAATAATTCTTGGTATTATAAGAGTTTAAATTTAGGTTTTATGTTAAATAAGAGAATTCTAAAGTAATATTGTGGTAAGTGATTTAAAAAGATTACAACTTAAGTCAAAATGACTTTTAGCAGCTTTATTTACAAAGAGGGGGAAAGAGTGAAAGTAGAAAAATGTAAAGAGACAGAAAGTACTACCTAGCTACAAAATACCCTAAGTTTAATCCTAATGTCTCCAGACCACAAATTCGAATCCAAAAGCAAATCTCATCAGAATCCAAAATTGTAATTAGGAAGCCAAAATCAGAAGAACCAGGAGATGTGAAGAATCCTCCGAGAACCTTCAGTGCACACGAGGATAAGACCGCCAGGAATCTCACCAAAACTCACGCTGAAGGGAGTATCCCACGGAAGCTCCAAGGAGCAGAGAGGGTCTCCTCACTGAGGAACCAAGGAAGGAATCACTCCACTCACCACCACAAGCTGATGCAGGATCCAGGGAAAGAGTCTCCTCCCCTATGCCTGCTCACACAGAGAGAGTCACCAAATCCTGGAGCTGGCCTTTTTAAAGCAATTTTCTCAAGGTCACTTCCTGTCGCTCCCCCACTTTATGAGAACCAATCTTAGTCTTTCAATTTGCCTAGCACTGCCCAGGGTGGGGGGGGAAATCTAGTGATCTTTGGAGGTGTGAGTTTACTCTAGTAAGTGACTTGCCAGAACTCTCTTACTTAGTGTTAAGTAGGGGTACTTTAAGTTCTTGATTTGTTTAGCTAAAAAATAGACAAGGGGATAGTTAATCCTATCTTCACAGTATGGATTCTAAACCGGAAAGTAAGGGTTTAAAAATAAAAATAAAAAGATTTTCCTTACAATGGACTTGTGAAGACAAAACAAAATCATGATTGTGAAGCACTTTGCAACCATTTTTGTCTTGTCAATTCCATTGCCTAAATGCATATCCTATTCATCTCCTACTGTCCACTGACTCAGCCACCCATTCTAGTCCAAGCTTTCCTCATCTCTCACCCAAACCATTGCAATAGTTTCCTAATAGGTTCCCCTCCCTCTTAAATACATCCTCTAAACAGCTACCAAAATGATGTTCTTAAATATATTCTGAGCATGCCACTCCCCTGCTCAAGAAGCTTTCTAGGTTCACTATTATCTCTAGATTAAAATACAAATGTTTTTTGGCCACTTAAAGCCCTCCAAAATCTAGCTCCAGCCTGTATTTCCGGTTTTATTCCACACTATTCTCTCTCCCACACTCCATATTCTAGCCCAGTTAGTCTACTTGCTCTCTTCTTTATACATCATTTCATTAAAAAAAAAAACCAACCCTTACCTTCTATCTTAGAATCAATACTAAGTATGAAGGCAGAAGAGCAGTAAAGGCAAGGCAATAGGATTTAAGTGACTTGCCCAGGGTCACCCAGCTAGGAAGTATCTGAGGCCAGATTTGAACTTAGGACTTCCTGGCTCTCTATCCATTGATCCACTCATCTGCCCCACATCGGTTCATCTTTGATCCCTGTGCCCATGAACAGAGATGGTTCTTTGTGCCTGAAATGCTCATCCTCTTCACCCTGACTTTTGAAACCCCCAGCTCCATTCAAGGGCTCATCTCAAGTGCCATCTCCTAAGCAAGTCATTTCCAAGCCCCCAACCCCAATTGCTGGAACATCCCACCCCTAAATTCCTTTATACCTACTTTATGTTTATTTGTATTTACTTACCTATTTGCATGTTGTCCTTCCTTCCCTTCCCCCAGAAGACAGACAAATTTCTCAAGGACTGGGACTTTTTCACTTTGCCTTTGTACCCATCCTCAGAGCTTAGCACGGGACTGGTACCTAGTAGGTGCTTCATAAATACTTGCTTTATTGAATTGAATTGAACCATAAAGCACAACATAAAGGAAAGCTCTGATGCAAGGCAAGCCTATTTTGTGAGGAAGGAAGAAAAAAGGTCTCTACCTTTCATATTTCAGTTTCTGAAGCCATCTCTTTTTTTCTCAGGTCCCTCTCCCTACCCTAATTTCTGCACGAGCTGCTGCTTGGCAGAGGCATCCTTTGGTTTTTTCGGGTTGTGCATGTGTGTTTCTTTTTAATCTTTGGGGAAAAAGAATTGGGCAGAAGCCAAAGCCCTCCAGGGCCTTAGGAATACTTGAGCAGGATTGATGACTTGGGATGTTTTAGTCAGAGTTTTATTAGCAGGGGCTTCGGTTTACTTCCCCTCAAATTTGACCTGCACAGTTGACATCTTGTCTCCCGCTATTCCCCAATCCCTTGGGAGCTCAAGAAAGAACATCTTGATAAGACTCTTTTGTAGCTATCAGCCACATCTCTGTGACCAGGCCTTTTTGCCTCTCTTTTGCCCCCTGGGCCCCACTCCAATCCTATTACAAAGAATATTCAATCTATTTTCCAAAGGAAAAATGGACTTTTTTTGCATATTGATTTTGTAAGCCATTTGTGTGATATTCATATGAGCTAGAAATGCACAGACTCAGCTCTGGTTCATTCCCCGCAGACCAAAGTTTTTCTCTTCACTTTTTGTGTAAAGCTGTGCCAGGACAACTAGAATGCAGCTACAGTCACTCACCCCTAAAATAACATCACTCTCTTTTCTCTCTTAGGGGCAGGGAGTGTCTCTGGTTTATCTTCCTAATTGTTTCAAGACCTGCCATTCATTCTAGCCATCAGTTGAGTCATTTCTTATAGGTTCCGGCTATGGACACCATACTTGTCATCGTGAAGAATTTGTAATACCAGAAGACACAGTCCCTGGCCTCCTGAGACTTATGGTCAATTGGGGAAATAAGACACAGAAGGATGAAGTAAGAGGCAAAGAATAAAATGGACAGGTTCTTCAAGGAGCTCAAAGGAAGGGAAAAGTCATTGGTCTAGGGAGGCTGTCCACAAAAGAGAAGAAGTTTGAACTGAGTTTTGATGATTCTTTTGCAAAATATGGAGCTGACATCCAATGATCTCTAAGCTCTCCTGGCTCTAACATTCTATAGTTCCATTATTTTATCATGAGTAGGAGTTGAACATTGAAATGCTGGAGAGTTTCCAAGCAACAAGAATTGTGAAAGAACTGAGTTCATGCCATGTGAGGACTAGGGACATTTAGCCTGAAAAAGAAGAAATTTAGGGGGAACATGATAACTATCATCAAATGTTTAAAGAGTTATCACAGAAAAAGAATTGTAGTTCAGCTAGGTGTCACCATGTTGGATTTGGAATTCAAAAAGACCCAAGTTGGAATCCTTTCTCAGATACTTATCAGCTGTAAAACGGGGGGGGGGGGGGGGGTGGGGGTGTAAAACCATTTATTTATTCTCTGTCTACCTCAATTTCCTCCACTATAAAAACTGGGATTATAATAGCAACTACCTCACAGGATCGTTGAGTGGATGAAGTGTAGTAGTGTGTGTAAAGTGATTTGCAAACTTTAAAGCATTATATAAGTGCTAGGTATCATCGTCATCATCATCCTCATTGTTAGATTTGTTCCATTTGGTCCCAGAGGGCAGAACTTGGAGCAGGAAACAGAAGTGTCATAGAGGTAGATTTTAGATCCATGTAAGAAAAAAATTTCCTAGTCGTGAGATCTAACAAGATGAATGGACTGCTTCAAGTAGTAATAGGCTTCCCCAATACTGGACATCTTTAAGCAAACTCAAGAGTTACTTTGTGAAGGGAGTCATTTGTCAGATGTAGATTAGACTACTTGGCCACTTGAGATCTCTTCCAACACTGAAATTCTGATGCTAGGACATTCTAGGCAAGGGAAACAGGAAGAGCAACCACTCAAAGATACCTGGGATAGTCCAAAGACAATGAGAAAGTGATGAAAACATGAGATCATTAAAGATCAATATTGGATATCAAGTATTACAACTCTTACATTTTTACATGCAAGGAGATTAAGACCCAAAGAGGTAATATGTTCTGCCTTAGATGACACCATTAATTAGTGGCATTATCAAGACTAGAACTTAGATCTCCTAACTCCTAGTTCACGACTGGTTTCTGCAAAATATTATCAGTTTGGTCAGAGGACAGGGAATGGGTAGGGTAGTAGTAGGAAAGTGGCCTCAAATATAGTGGCCTTGAATGTTAAGCTAGGAGTTTTGACTTATTCTATATTCAATCAGAAAGAGACTACAGCAATATATCACAAGGATTATTCACTATGACCAGGTGGGATTTATACCAGGAATATAGGGCTGGTTTAATATTAGGAAAACTATCAGCATAATTGACCATGATGCAGAATCCAGCAATCCATAGATGCAGAAAAAGTCTTTGATAAAATACAACACCCATTCCTATTGAAAACAATAGAAAGTATAGGAATAGAATGGTATTTTCTCAAAATAATAAGTAATATTTATTTAAAACCATCAGCAAGTATCATCTGCAATGGGGATAAGTCAGAATCCTTTACAACAAGATTAGGAGTGAAACAAGGATGCCCATTATCACCTCTATTATTTAATATTGAACAAGAAATGCTAGCTTGAGCAATTAGAAGAGAAAAAGAAATTGAAGGAATTAAAGTAGGCAGTGAGAAAACTAAACTATCGCTCTTTGTGGATAGTATGATGGTATAATTAAAGAATCCTAGAAAATCAACTAAAAAGCTAGTGGAAATAATTAACAAGTAGCAAAAGTGCAGGATACAAAATTAACCCACATATATTCAATCAGAAGCCACTGAAAATCATTCATCTATATATATATATATTTATTTTACACAGTAAATCTTTTTCTCTATCTATGGGGTTATCCATTTGTTGTTGTTCTGTCATTTTCAGTTTTGTCTGATTCTTCATGACCACTTTTTGATGTTTTCTTGGCAAAAATACTGGAGTGGTTTGCCATATCCTTCTCCAGTTCATTTTACAGATTAGGAAATTGAGATAAACTGAATTAAGTAACTTGCCCAGGATCACGAAGCTAGCCAATGTCTGAGGCCACATTTGAACTCTGGTCTTCCTCAGGACCCTATATCTTCTATATTACCTAGCTATCCCAAGGTTATCCATTACTCTATCCTTATTAGCCTAAAACCCCAGAACTTGAGCTGACTTAGGATATGGGGTTTTGCTATTGGGTCTTCTGCCCCAAAGCTGGTAATTATAGTTTTGAAAAATGTTCTCTTATCCACTAGCAGTGAGACCTTGGGCTAGTAGTCACTTACCTTTTCCAGGTCTCAGTTTACTCATCCATAAAATGAGGAAGTAGATTAGATGACCTTCAAGATCCCTTCAGGTTCCAAATTCTGTAAGTATAATGTAGCTAGGGCACCTACCCTCATCAGTCTTACAAACCAACATGCATGAATGAGTGTATGTGTGTGTGCATGGCAGAGAGAAGGGATGACAAGGACATTCCATTCATGCAAATTCCATGTTAGCTGCACCTAAAAAATACATTTTAGACCAAGTTTGGTGCTAGCTTGTTCAAAGGCAGAGATCAGGCACAAATCAGCTTTCCAAAATCTGGAAACATGGTTTGTATGTGCCTGATGTCCTACTACAGAAGGTCAATACATCCTCAGTGAAGAATTCTGAAAATGTACGTGATCAGGGCTTGGAATTTGGGGGCAAATCTTCAAACACAACTTGGGAGGGAATAAGGAGCTAAAATCTGACTAATGTTCAAACAGCTCTCCTTTAATGTTCATTACATAATGAAAACATTGCTCGTTAAGAAATGAAGAGAGGCAAAAGACAGTCTCTGTCCTCCAGAAACCCACAGTCTAATGGGGGGAGACAACCTGCAGACCACTAAGTGCAAGCAGGTTACAGACAGGATAAATCAAAAGGGACAATCAACAGAGGGAAGGCCCCAGAATTAAGGGGGTTTGGGAAGGGATTTCAGGGGAAGGTGGGATTTTAACTGGAGCTTATAGGAAACCAGAGATTCCTCATAGGTGAAACTGAGGAATAAGGAAGTTAAGCATACTTACATGTGTAAATGTGACTTGTGGCAAGGGGCAGAGCCTGTCATCTTACATGCCCTTTGAAGATTAATATTTCCCTTCAGATTCTGAAATTCTATGGTTCTGGCCTTCTTACTCATCCTGGCCCATTAGATGAAAAGATTCAAAAAGATCTGAAACAGGCCAGAATATTGTGCTGAATTTAGTAAGATGAATTTTAGTTCCAGAGCTTACATTTGTGATTTCATTGTTAAAGAGAACCCTGGATGAGAAGATTCCCTCAACCAATGCACTCTCCGAAATTTTTAGTTTTAGGCTATTTCCCAGAATTCTGAGTAGCTAATTAATGGCTGGCCCAGAGTCACACAAATGCCCTCCCAGTTTACCACCATTCTCCCAGTCCCACCTAGATGTCATCCTTGACGCTTCATTATTTCTCACCCTCCATATCCAATTTCTCACTAAGGCCTGTTGACTTTACCTTTGTAACATTGGTCAAATAAAACCCCCTTTTCTCCTCTAATACTACCATCATCATTCTGGGGCAGACTCCCCTCACCTCATGCCTAGACTATTGCAATACTCTGCTGATGGATCTGCCTGCTTCCAGTCTCCATGCTCCAAGCCATAGTCCATTCACCCACCAAAAGTGTGGGTCCCACTATGTCACCTCCCTACTCAAAAAATTCCAGTGTTCCTATCACCTCTACTATCCTCTATAGTTCAAGGCCCTCCTAACCTACATCCTCCCTGTCTTTCCAGCCTTCTTTTTTTTTTTTAAACCCTTACCTTCCATCTTGGAGTCAATACTGTGTATTGGCTCCAAGGCAGAAGAGTGGTAAGGGTAGGCATGGGGGTCAAGTGACTTGCCCAGGGTCACACAGCTGGGAAGTGTCTGAGGCTGGATTTGAACCTAGAATCTCCCGTCTCTAGAACCTCCTGACTCTCATTCCACTGAGCTATCCAGCTGCCCCACTTTCCAGCCTTCTTAAACTTTGCACCCTTATATGTACTCTTTGGTATCGAGATACTGGCCTCTTTACTATTTCCCCAACAAGACATTCCATTTCTCCAATCTGGGCATTTTCTCTGGCTGTCCCCCATGCCTAGAATGCTTTTCCTAGCTCAGCCTTCTGGCTTCCCAGGCTTTCTTCACGTCTCAGCTAAAATCCCACTTTCTATTAGAAGCCTTTCTCAATCCTTTTTTAATTCTTGCACTTTCCCTCTAATAATTGTTTCCTGTTTATCCTGTCCATAGCTTGTTCGTACATGGTTGTTTATATGTGGTCTCCTCAATTAGATTGTGAGCCACTCAAAGGCAAGGACTTGTCTCACCTTTCTTTGAATCCTGGCACTTAGCACAATGCCTGGCATGTAGCAGGCACTTGATAAATGCTTAATAACTGACTAGCTAATATCTAACATATTTGAGTAGGAGGATTTGAATCCAGGTTTACTTGTTTCCAAGGCCATCTCTCTAGCCATCATGAATCCCCCGAAATATAATGGGAATAAATATAAAGAGTCACACTTGGGTTCAAAAAAATCACTTACAAATACAAGAGAGAGAAAGGTATGGTTGGGCTGCAGTTAACATTTAAAAAATGATCTGAAATTCTGTGATTCTAAGAAATGCTGGTCTTCTGATTTGCTCTCCAGTGTTCATTCTGTAATGGAAGACTGTCTCTGTGCTGAGATTTATGGATGTTCAAGGAGGGCCAGCACTACTACTGTGAGGACTTGCTGAGCCCTTTGCAGGATTGTTCATCCACCTTTGGGGTCCACCTGTGGCCCTGAGAAGCTGTAGCATGTGGGCTACACCCCAGTCAAATGGCTAAACCAGACTGAAGGTAAGAGTCAACCAGAAACCCATTGGAAAGTGAGGGGATGTTTACCCCAAGCATGGGAAGACTTCTCCCGGTTGGATGGAGGGATGAGAACAGTCTGTTCCAACAGGCATGAAGGCAGCTCAAGCAGCCATCAAAGCATGGCCAAGACACCAAGGTCATCCACTGCATTCATCAACAGTCATCCTGACTTTTGTCTGGTCATTGGACCTGGATGACCCTGGAAGAATGAGACCGATGGCTTTGTTTAACTCTGCCTCACTTAAATCCAATTCATGTACAGGTCAGAACGATGCCCTGGGATGTCATTGGTCCTCTTCAAACTGGACACACCGTAACTGTCTCTGTGAGGGGATGGTTGGTTCCGTGGGGGTGTGGGGGAGATACCTAGTTTTATCACCTGGCATTTGGAGGGGCTTCCTCTGGTGAGAGGCCGGAGGCCTAGCCTAGGGACTCACCTCAGCCCCAGTTTGGTTTCAAATTCCAGTTTTTCTGAAAGCATCAGGACCAACAAGACTTGCTGGATGGTGGAAAGAATGTTCTACAAGTTGAGCAGCAAGAGTGACTCACGTGTCATGGCCTTTCAAGCGTACAAAGGGCTTTCCCCACAACCATCCCAGGAGTTAGACATTGTAAAGGTTATTATCCCTATTTTGCAGATAAAGAAACTGGAACTCAGAGATATAATGGTGTGGTCATGGCTATACAAGTAGCAAGAGCAATGGTTTGCACTGGACCCCAGGTCTTGCTATCTCCAAGTCCGGACTCTTAGTTGAATCAGATCTATTCCCTCCTTCCTGCCTCAGTTTCCCTAGAGAGTCAACGGAGAGGATCCAGTTAATTAAACTCCATAAGACCATGACTACCATTAACTCTTTAGGGCAAATATTAGCACCTCGGCCGGGCCTCTGCTGGAAATGAGGTAGATTTGGGGAAAAAAAAAAAAGAAATCTTGAAGGGAGGGTTGTGGGGGAGTAACTCCCAACCACTCAGGGCTCCTTGTAATAAGCAGATCTCTGGAAAAAAACACATATAAAAAAGAGCCAGGGAACAAATGTACCATTAGCCGCAGAGAGAAGAAAACACTGTCAAAGAAGCAGGAAGCAAGAGCCCGGGGGAGGGGAGGAAGGGAAGAGAATGTCATTGGGCAAGCCCTGCCAACAAGCTTCCAAAAGGCCAGCGGAGGTATTAAGGAGGGGGCTGAACTTTCAATTAAGAGACTCCGATTGAACCTTTTAATTAACAGATTAGAGCACTGCTATTTTCTGAATCACTGACTGCTGATTCAAAGTGGGGAGAACCATCTGGGGGGCTGGAGGGGTGGAAGAGTCTTTGCTGCTGTCAGTGAATGAAATGCAGCCTATTAGAAATGGCAAGGGAGGCTGTGAGGGGCCTCTCAAGAATGGGGCAGGCGGGGACATCTCTGGGAGGTCTCTGAGAGGGCGAGAGGTTGGGAGAAAAGAAGCTTGTAGTAGCCTGCTTGATTGAGACAGAATCTGTTCAAAGGCATCTCTGACTGTTTGGTAGAGGCTAGAGAAGTATGGACTGGTCACTAGTGATTTAGGAAGATAAGGGGGTTTAAGAGAAACTAGCCTGAGCAAAACTGTGAAGGAGGGGCAATTTAGGGCCTTCTCCCCTATCCCCAACCCTGACCTATATCTCTGTGCCCTATTTTCCCAGGATCTTACTTTTATTCTAGGTGCTACCCAAGGTTCAGTGGATAGAGCGCTGGGTGTGGAGTCAGGAAGCCTCATCTTCCCTGAGCTCCAAATCTGGCCTCAGATACTTACTAGCTGTGTAATCCTGGGCAATCACTGAACTCTCTTTGCCTCAGTTTCCTCATCTGTAAAATGAGCTGGAGAAGGAAATGGCAAGCCATTCCAGTATCTTTGCCAAGAAGACCCCAAAGGGGGCTATGAAGAATTGAACAACAACTACTACCAAGTTTCAGACTGCCTTGGAAGGGAGAATACTAGAAGAGGAAAAGGTCTTTAAAGGTCATAAAAATGACTCTGATGATGGAACCTCAGGCATTTTCCTAGACTATCACAGATTTGAAGGTAGAAGCATCTTTTAAGGTCATCCAGTACAGAAGTGTCAAATACTCAGCCCACTGCTAGAGAGCCAGATTAAAATGTAACTGGGAAATGGTTAATAAAATAAATAAAAATACAAGAAAACATAAATAATATTAGTCTGTATTTTTTTTCCATCACAATATAGCCCTCCAGGATTCTTATGTATGATTTAATGGTCCTGGGTTCTATTTGAGTTTGGCATTGCTTAGAGTCTTCCTGGCAAAGAAACTGGAGTGATTTACCATTTCTTTCTCCAGCTCATTTTATGGGAGGAAATTGAGACACACAAGGTTAAGTGACTTGCCCAGAATCACATAGGTAATAAACATCTGAAGCTAAATTTGAACTCTGGTCGTCCTGACTCCAAACTTGGCACTCTATCCTCTGCACCACCTAGCAACCACCACTGGTCTGCTATAACCTCTTTATTTTACAAATGAGGAGAATAATGACTGAAGAGATGAAGTGATTGCCCAAGATCCCACAAGTAGTAAAGGGCAAAGCTAGGATTGGGTCCCAGGCTCTTTGAATCGTTCCATGGCATTATGAACCAACTACTCTATCCATTTGTACTACCTACTTCACAAGGTTATTAGGAGTAAATATTCCATAAAAATGAGTTGTTTTCTATAATGGTGATGAAGGGAGTATTGGGAAGAAGAAGAAGAGAAGGAGGAAGAGGAAGAAGAGAAAGAGAAGAAGGAAGAGAAGAGATCCTATCCCAGTTTAGGGTTTGTCTTTAACCTCCTAAGATCTTCCTATCCTTTATCATGGAAGATACCTTAATTTGTTGCAGATAGCCTCTTGGTAGTCCTATTAAAGACAGAATCCTGGGCCAGAAGGGCCATGAAATTTGACTGTTTTATGTACAGTCATGTTAGTTGTCACATTTTGCTCTTGAAGTCCTAGGCCCAGGTGTCATATATTTTCCCAGTCCTCCCTCCACATCCGATCTGCCCTAGTCTAAAGGGAGCCATTCACCATTCCCCAAAGATGCTGTCCTATGCATTCCATTCAGAACTTCTCTTATACTTGTCTGATGTTTGTGATGCCCTCCCTGCATCTTTTTGATTATCTGGATCCCATTATCTTTCAAGGTCTTAGACAAATCCATGGAAGCCTTCCTCAAGCACTTCAGCCCACAGGAATCTTGACTTCTGAATTTCAAGGATCCTTGAAGCCTGGACTATTCATTTTGCCCTTGAATTGTCAGTTATCCTTGCAAACTTTATGCCTTGTCTCTTCACACTTCATTATTTTCTCTACAAGCTTAGTTCTGTGCTTCATACAGAACAGTTCCTTAAAAAGCATTAATTGATGAGTTGATTGACTAACTGACCTATTGACATTAGGTTTTTTGTTGGGCAAAGCTTGAGGGGCAAATGAAAGAATGGGACAGAGGGTAGAGGGAGCTACTTCTTTTGTCTGCCAACCCCATAGCTACCTTGAGATGGATTCCTGGGTGAGTCCAGAATTGTACTGATGCTTCTCTGAAAACAAATGGGTAGGAAATGAGAGGTATTTAGTGAAATAAAGGAAACATCATGAACAAATTTCCCTTTATTTCTGGTGGTAAGCAGATGGTCATACTGTATGAGCAGCAAACTCTTCAGACTAAGCATAAATGGACAGTACAGTGTTTAATCAAGCAAGATACACACAAATTAATCTGGCATTTCTTACATGATATTCAAGAACATTTTGCAAAGGAGTCAAGAAACTCAGAGTTCTAATTCTTAGTTTGCCATTAACTCACAAACCAGGAGTTAATCACTATACTTCTCTGTATCTTTGTTTCTTCCTTTGTAAAATGAAAAGGTTAGACAACAATAATAATAATAGCTAACATTTAAATGGAACTCACTATGCATCAGGCATTGTTAAACACTTTATAAATATTATCTCATTATCCTTGGAACAACCCTGGGAGGTAAGTACTATCATTAATCCCATTTTACATATGAGAAAACAGAGGCAAACAGAGATTAAGTGACTAGCCCAGGGTCACATAAGCAAAGAAGTGTCTGAGACTGAATTTGAACTCTGACCATAGACCTCTCTCTGCCTCAGTTTCTCTCTGTGTAAAGTAAGAATAATACTACCTGAAGGACCTAACTCAAGGAGGCAGTTGTGAGGATTAAATGAGATAATGTCAGTAAGTACTTTATTAAACTTAAAGTACTCTATAAGTATCAGTTATTATCATTGTTATTATTATTATCAAGCTTTCAATGCCTGAATTGAACCATACTCCCCTCTTATGCTCCCTCCCCAGTCTAAAGTTGATCCAGAATGATGAGTAACACTGTACAAGGCAATATAAAGAGTCATAGAGTAGGGAACGCTGAGCTCAAGCCTCTAGTTCCAGCTCTTCCATTACTTTTTTGGGTGACTTTTTAATAAGTGACTTCATCACTGTTTGGCCTCACCTTCCTCACAGAGAAAAAGGAAAAGAGCTTTGAGATGTCAAAATACTCCTGAAACTAATATGCCTGTTTTCCATGAGCTACCTTACTATACAGATGCACTGGACACTGAGTAATTCTGTTTTCAGGGAAGAACCAATCAGAAGCCTGCAGGGAGCCAGAAGTCTTGCTCACTCCCAGAAGCCTTCACAGTGTTCTCAGGCTGACCTTGCTGAGCTGTCCATCACAGACTCTACCTGAAGCAGCCTGTGCCAGCTTAAACCAGTCTTGGGGTCATCTGTTGCTTCCAAACATTCTAAAACATCCTGCTTCTGGGTTCCGTTTGTCCTTGGAAGAGATTGCCCATTCTCCAACCCAGCTCTTCCCCAAACCACCCCTTGTGATTTGCAAACATGAATTGTTCCTACCCCCTCACACTAAGGGGCTTCATTCTGCATATCCCCTTGGCGTACATGTTGAATGCTTTCCCTTTTAATAAATATATTTTTTTAACTAAACCAGGACTCTTCTGTATTTGAGGGGTGGGTTTTTTATGTTTGACAGTGGTGAGCAAATCCCTTGATTTTCTGAAGCAGTTCCAGTTTCCAATACTTTGACCTGCTGTCCTAGTAAATCAAATAACCAAAAATATCCTTTGTTAGACCATTGGTCCTGGATGTTGGGTTGAAAAATAAATGAACAATAACTAGCTGATCTCTGAAGTCCTTTCCAACTTTATCATGACAGCATGATTGAGTTGGAAGGGACCTTAGAGATGTTGCAGCCAGCAGCCCTGGCAGGAAAACCCAGAGAAGTAAGAGTGCCAGGGATATAAGCCCGAGAAAGGTTTTGGACTTGGAATTGGGACTGTGTGCTCTATAGGAACTGAACTAAGCAATGAACCTAATCCCCTTACTCTCCCTACATACAGTCTGAGGTGGTACACAGGGGGAGATTAGGCTCATGGTTAGCTCAGTTCCTATAGAGCACATAGTCCCAGGTCCAAAGCCAAAGCTGGCCTTGGGCTCAAAGCCCAGGCACTGTGGCTTCTCAGAACATCCCTGCCAGGCTAACTGGCTATAACATCCTACCTGAAATCCTGGCTCCAAGGTCACCAGGGCTTGAAACCCTGGTCTGGTGGCGATAGCCCCTGAAACTACTAAGAACAAACAACACCAGAGACCCTAGGCCTAATTGTCAGAGCCAGGCTTAAAGGTCACGGGGAGTGGGGAGAAGAGATCTCCTCTTCCACTTTGGATGACCTGGGCATGCCCAGAGAAGCCTCCTTCCTTACACTACAACTCTGATTCTATACAGTAAATTATTCCCTGGTTTCTGTGGTTGCTGCTAACTCAGATTTCCTGCTTCTTGTTCCTGAGTCAGACAGCTATGAGCATAGGCACTGGCAAAAAAATAATCTCCCCCTACTCCCCAAAACTCCATTCCCTCAAAATCTGGGCAAAATGCTTTTCGGAGCTCTGCGTCCTACACAGCCACAAGTTACAAGAAATTCATATAACAGTTGCATATTACATTAAAAAATATACCACCTCTACTCTCCTGATTCTGGACAGAATTTATGTAAGGAAGGAGGCTAGGAATATCAGACTGGTAAATTGGCCTGAAACTGGGAGGAAAGGGGGAGTTGCTGTGGGGGTGGCACAAAGGAAGGAGGTACCCTGGCCACTCTTAATGAACACCTCTTTAACCATGGTCCTGTGGAGGGCCCTGCCCAGCACTAGCTATTGCCTCCTTCTGAGGGGTTGGGGAACTGTGAGTAGGCAGGACAATGCTTGAAGCCACCCACCTGCTCCCCAGCAGGTCTGGAAGGACCAACCAGTCCTGAGTGTTAAGTACTTGAAAATTCTGGGCAACAGAGGCTGGTCCCCAAAGGGTTTTTTGTGCTGAATATTTGACCACTCAGTTTCCTGCTGCTTCCTTAGTGGAGGATGAATATTAGTCCTAGATAAGTACCTTTCAGGCAAATGATTATATAGATTTACACATAAACTCTTTCTTCCAATGACTGGGTGCCCCAAGCTGGTCTTTTCACCAAGCCCGTCTAATTCCAAGCCATTTGTACCAAGAACACCAAGAACACTTTCCCCTTTCCCTCCCAAGAGGGTACTTTGGATTTCTTGTTTTGGTTTGGTTTGGCTTTTTGGTTGTTAGTTTGTTTCTTCTTTCCTGTGAAAAGAAGAAAGTTTTTTAGAAACTGATTTGCATGATTTCTTAGGTCAGAAAAAAAGACCAAATTCCTTTTTCCAGAAGGGCTCTGAATATTCCTTATCATGGTCTCCCCCCTTCCTACCAGGGCATTAAGAGAAAAAAGCCTAATGATATCATATAAAACATTGACTGCTTTCTTGAGTGAGGTTAAAAAAAAAGCATCAATAAAAGACTAGGGCAAAAAAGGGAACTGAAACAGGAAATGAGAAGAAAAGCCAATATAATTATAAGACCTCTCCTTATTTTATTTTTAAAAATGTTTTAGTGATGCTTTTATCCTTTTTTTGATTATGTTACTGTCATTCCAAAATCCATCTCCAAATATAAAAATACTCTCTTGTATCAAAGAGAAATATTTAAGCAAAATATCAACCATATCTGATAACATATCAAGATTTCTGTACTCATAGCATAGCACCTCTCCACTCACAGAGGGGAAGTAATTTTCATCATTAGTCCTCTGGAATCAAGATTGGTTATTACACAAATAAATTTACTATCTTTTCATGTATTTTCTACTTCATTATTATGGTGATTGTTTATCTTAGTTTCTTGGTTCTACTTCCTTTTCATCATATACATTACATCCATATGTCTTCCCAAGTTTCTCTGAATTGTCCATATTTTTTTGTCTCTTAAGGTAAGCTAATATTCCAGAGGGTATGATGAATAAAAGTGCTGGACCTGGAACCAGGAATAACTGCATTCAATCCAAAATCCAAAATTCACTTTCAGACACTTATTAGGTATGTGATCCATGGCAAGTCCCTTAACCTCTCTCAGACTTGATTTCCTCACCTGTAAAATAGAGGTAATGAAATCTATCTTACAAGGTTATTTGTGAGGATCTAATGAGATCATACACACAAAGTGCTTTGCAAACCTTAAAGCATTCTATAAATGGTAGCTATGATCATATACCACAATTTATTCACCTATTTCCTATTCAATAAGGCATTCACTTTGTTCCCAGTTGCATGTGTGCCCATATAATAGCTTCACTACTATGAAAATTTTTGCTAGGAATATTTTGGCATATATAGAACCTTTGCCATACCCCCAGCTGCCACCTAAAGCTGTGGGGATAGGAAGTAGATTACTCAAATATAGTCCTCTCTCTGTTATGCTCCAGGTATCCTACATTGGGCTAGTTTACTCTATGCAAATAACTGGAATGCTCTCCTGTATTCTCTTTGGTCATCAACTCAGCCTTGCTTCGCCAGCAGCCATGCTTGGGAGAAGGAGATGCAAGCTTATAACTGTTCCAATCACGTCTATTCACTGCTTAGGGTGTGTACTTCCTGTCCCCCACCCCACCCCCGCTCGCCACCCATCTCTCCACCTCTACAACTCCGCCCCCTCCTCTTCTCCTCTC
>NC_058131.1:153197956-153270445 GCF_016433145.1 Gracilinanus agilis | reverse complement strand
CTTCTCCTCTCCAATCCCCCTTCCTCGTCTCCTCTTCCCCTCCCCCCATCTCCTCCTACTACTCCTCTCCCCTCCTCCACTCCTCTACCTTCCCCCTTTCTCCCCTCCTACCACTCCCCCCCCCACACACACACACATCTCTCCTTCCCCACTAGTCCACAGGTGGGTGCTCCTCTTGAGCCCAGAGAAGGGCAGGGTGGAGTTGGAAACTCGAATGTCCATTGGCTGCTTCGGCTGTCAGTCAGCGTGTGCCTCCCCTTCAGCCTCACTTTCAGGCTCCTTCCTGCGGGCACAGCTTTGTTCTGGGTGGGGAGGCTAGAGCTGGGGCAGGTGAGCCTGGGGCCCCGGGGACATGGTGAGGGGGAGGCATTAAAGGGGGCCCCTGGGACCCAGGGCTTCCACTGGGGGTTCAGAGCCTGCGCTAGGCTCGAGCACACAGAACCACTGGGGATACAGGGGCTTGCCCTCAGAGAGCTTCCACTCATACTCAGTAAGTTAGTGAAGCCCTTTCCGGGCTTTTACTCTTCTGGGACCCCCCCCCCCCCCCGAGGAAGTTCGAATGAATTTTAATGGGATCCAGATCCCAGGCGGAGAGATGTGCTGGGGAGGACAGCCCTATCCTGCTTTGCCTGGTTTAGGCAAACCGTGCCCCGACCAGTTAGCAGGCTGGCTCATGGAGGGATTTGCCTGGACTGTGAGGGGATCGGAAGTGGGGTCACTGTTGAGGTAATTGAACCAGCTTTCTAGGGTTTGGAAGGAAATGACCTCCTGCTTTTGTTTTCCTTTTCCTTTTTTTTTTTTTCTTGCTTGCCTCTTTGTCCCTCAACCAAAGGAGAATACCTAGATGTGGTTCTTGAGAAGGGAGGTGGAACTCTTCCAAAGCTAAGATTCTTGGCTGCCTCAAAAAATATTATCAATGGCTCAAATTTACATAGCACAGAGGAGGAAATAGAATCATAGAAATGTGGATAACACAAATATTACCTTTTTGATGAAGAAGCAGAAAAGAGAAAAATAGATAGCACAAATGTTCCCCATTTTATAGATGAGGAAACAAACTTGGAGAAATGTAGATAGCATGAATATTCCCTATTTTATAGATGAGGAAACAAGCCTGGAGAAATGTAGGTAGCACAAATGTTCTCCATTTTATAGATGAGGAAACAAAGTTGGAGAAATGTAGATAGCACAAATATTCCCTATTTTATAGATGAGGAAAAACCTAGAGAAATGTAGATAGCACAAATGTTCCCCATTTTATAGATGAGGAAACAAGCCTAGAGAAATGTAGATAGCACAAATGTTCCCCATTTTATAGATGAGGAAACAAGCCTAAAGAAATGTAGATAGCACAAATATTCCCTATTTTATAGATGAGGACACTGACCCAGAGAAACTAAGTGATTTAACCTCTCCAAGACCATATACCTATTAAGCATCAGAGCCACATTTCTAATAGAGATTCCAATGCTTTGGCTTTTTCCACTCTACTGCCAATCAGCCTCTATCTCCTTAAAGCCTTCAGCTTCATTGCCCCAACTGACCTAGAGAGAAATGTAGAAATTATTAAAAGACTCTGGACCTCAAGGGAGTGGGATGATGTTTGAGGCAGTAATAGTAAAAATAGCTGCCTTTTTAAAAAATAATGCTTTAAGCTTTACATAGTCCTTTGCATAGATTATTAACTCATTTGAGACTGCTAAGATCTCTGGGAGGAAGGTGCTACAGGTTTTTATCTCTATTTGTAGGTAAGGAAATTGATGCTCAGGGAAATTAAGTGATTTGGTGATGGTAACACAGCCAGTTGATGTTAAAGGTAGAGTATAAACCTGTTGTCTTCTTGACTCCAAATCTGGCCTTTGACCAGATCCTCCGTCCTGGGGCCACAATCTTAGAACTGCTTATGTGCTGTCCCAAGCAAAGTTAAGAGTTAAATGGAAGGCGAGTTTGACAATCTTAAGCATCTTTTCTAACCTTTTTCTAATCTGACCCTAGACATCACTTAATCTAATTTTAGCTTTTTACAGCTGAAGAAAATGGCCTGTGCTCTTTCCACTCTACTAGGATGCCATTTTAGTGGATTTTTTGTCTCTACCTAGGCTAAAGGAGTTGGAAGAATCTGAGTACCCTTGGTATGAATAGTGGCAAAAAAGGATAGAGAGTTTCCCACCCCATCAACTCTGGGGTATAGACCCATTAGATATTAGTATAAGGACAAACTCATGGAGGTTGATCTAGGGTTCCAGGTCAAGGGCTATTCTTGCCTTGGGAGAAGGGAACATTTTTTGATATATTCTCCCTTTAATGAATTAGGAGTAAAGGGCATCTAATATGAGGAAAATGTTCCAGACCTGAAATCAATGAAATATTTTACATTAGTCATTTGTCCAAATGGGACATTGAAGGAATTAGTTCCTTCCATTGAGTAGGTTCATTCCCACATTATAAGGATGAAGAATGGGGAAGGTGGAGAGAAGGGATCTGTTATTAAGGAAGAGAGGTTTTTTTCTCAGTGTGAGAACCCTGATTGGCTTATCCAGGGATTCAACTCACATATAGTCATGACAGTCTTCTGCTATAACCAGATTTCTATAATTCAATATGGAAATTTGGGAGGGGCAGCTAGGTGACTACTAGCTGTGTTGAGAGCCAGGCCTAGAGATGAGAGGACCTGGGTTCAAATATGACCTCAGACCCTTCATAACTGTGTGACCATGGACACTTAACCCCCATTGCCTTGCCCTTGCTGCTCTTCTATCTTGGAACCAACCAATACACAGTATTGAATCTAAAAAAATAGAAATTTTGCTATAATGCTTTCTATCCTATCCTTCACATTGATGATGGATTGATCTTTCTTATATATAACTCTTTTAAAAAAACTCGATTAGCTCCCCTTGCCTATTGAGTAAAGTTCAACTTCTTTTCCCTGATATGATGTTCAAGGCCTTCCAAACTCTAACACCATGTTAGATCTAGAAGGAACCTTAGAGATCATCTGGTGTAATCTTCTATCACCTTTCCAAAGTTACTTCATATTACCCTCTTCCATGTGTTCTGTGCTCCATTCTATCTAGATATTGTCTTTTGAGCCTACCCTGCTTCTCTGCCTTTGTTATGTCTCTTCTCCATTACTCCCTGCTTTGCCAGTTGAATTCCTTTTCCATCTTTAAAGCCCAACTCAGATGCCACCTCCACCAGGAACCTTTCCCTGGTCCCCTGAGAGGTAGTGTTTCCCCTTGGACGGCATAGGACTCTACTCTGTTCTTCTACCTCCATTATGCAGTTATCATGTATTACCTGTGTTTATGTCTTATCCTTGATTCACCGCTGCTTGATGGAAGGAAATTTGGCTTATGTAAACTTTGTATCTGCCCCTGTGCTTAGGGTGTGGCAGGCACCTAATCGGTGTTTGAATGCCATTTAAGAAGTGGGGAAGACATTAGACACAGGTTATCCGAAGCCTGAGAGTTTCCTGCAGTGTGACAGCCCTGCCCCCTACTCAGAGGAGTGTACTTTGCTCCTGTGTCCAGCATTGCCCAGGTTCTTCATAAGGCATAGGAAAGGTGGGCAGGAGCAGGGAGGAAATGAGCTTGGTTAGATTAGTTGTATAAGGGTTATGGTTTTAGCAAGCAAATATTTGATTCAATTCAGTTCATCAAACATTGAACTAGGGAAGTAGTGAGAAAGAAAATGAGAGAGGGGTTTAGTAGAGGTTGAAATGTATAAGTGATTTTGTAAGTTAGAATTTGGGGGAGATCTTTTGAGGGATAGGCAGTAAAAACCTTTTTGGATTTATTGAGTACCTACTTGTGGGTAAGACATCACACTGTTGGACTGTTGGGAGTCCAAATTAGGAGCTTTCAGCTTGGTTGGGGGATGAACATGAGCACATTGAAAGATACCTAATAATACAATAATACAATAAGAAGTGGTAGAGATGATAAGTACTCCGGGGTGGGACCGAGAGATAAAAGAAAAGGATTAAGGAAGGCTTCATAGGATAGGAGAAAGAGGAGAGCATCTCATGCTGGGGAATGGTACATATAAAATTACTGGGAGAAGAATGAGTAGGACATATTGGAGAGCCTTGAGTTAACCAGACTAGTTCATCTAAGGAAATAGAGGGAGAAAAATTGGAAAAATATTTTAGGGACTAAATTATAGAGATCCTTGAATGTTAGTCCAAAGAATCTGGATTTTGTCTTCTGAGTAGCTGGGTGGAATAATTGGATTCAGGAAGACATGAGTTCAGATCCTGCTCTTAGACACTTGTTTAGCTCAGTCATTCTGGACAAGTCACTTAACCTTTCTTAGCTTTAGTTAGCAAATCTGTACAACAGGGGAAATAATAGCACTTCCTCCAAAGGGTTATTGTGAGGAACAAATGATTAACCTATGTAAAGTTGTATAAATGCAAGCTAATCTTGCTATTAATAATAATAATGAACAATGGGAGCCCATTGCAGGAAAACATACTTCCAAACCTCAGTTTTTCAGCTTTGACATCTTATTTTCATATTTTGAGCTGCAGAAGTAAGATAGGAGAGCTCGTGCTTGAATACCTGGATTAGCTTAGTCAGAGGAGGTTTGAGATAAAGGGGAGAATTGAGGGGCCTGGAAAAGACTTTCTTGTCTCTCTAATTAGAATATGTGCACTTTGACAGTGTTTCTGTACTAAATGTAAGATACCCCTCCTGGTATGCACCTGGTAGGCACCCCAAACCACTGAATGTTAGAGCTAGAAGGAACCTTAGAGAGTATCTGGTCTAATCTTCCATTTTACAGAGAGGGAAACTGAGACTGAAATGAAATGACTTTCTCAAGCAAAGACAAATCTAGTCAGTGCCAGGGCTATAACCAGGTTGGGGTTGGGGTTAGAATTTACTTTGTTTACCATGCTGTTACTGCACTCTTCCCTCCACCCTCAAGCAAATTTCTCTTCCTTTGACATTCACCATTCAAATCTTTTAACCAGTTTAGATCCTGTTGCCACTTACCTACCAGCTCTCCCTCCTTTCTTAATGAGTTCAGAAGCTGGCTTATAGCAGTCCTCTCCAATCCAATTCCTCCCTTCTTACTAGGGGACTTCAGGATGCATGATGATGTTTCTCAAACACCGTGACATCTCAGTTCCTTACTCAGTAAACAGCAGCTCCCTCTTTCCTCCAAGATCAAATATGAATTCCTATATTTGTCATTTAAATTTTTTCACAGCCTAACCTCATTTTGTGTTTCCAGCCATATCACACATTTTCTACTGTAATCAATGGTCCAGCCAAACTCTCCTTCTTGGTTCTCACACGTGAAGCTCACTCATCTCCCATCTCAGCCTTTGCACTGGCTGTATCCCATGCTTGGAGTATTCTTCGTCTTGAATCCCAACTCTGGGAATCCCTGGTTCCTTCCATGACTCAAATCAAGCCTTCCAGGCACCTCACATTCCCCACCCCTCCAGAGGTTACTTTGCATCTATTTTGGGTGTGTTTTATATGTTTTGCTTTTGCCAGTATCTGGTACATAGTTGGTATTTTAAAAATGTTTGTGGATTGATTGATTCCCCAGCTAGCATTCTTTTCACTGCCTGCCTTAGAAATGTTAAGAAAATGTTTATTGATTTAAAGAATAAATTAATGTATTGCTCACACTCTGGAGCAGAGATAAAAGAATGGGTGAGGACAGGACCTAGATGTTTTTTTTCTCCTGAGAGAAATGATCCTAACCTTTTTTCCTCTGTTCTCTCATTTGTCTAGCTAGCCTAGGACAGTTTCCTTATTCTGTTCCCTCTTTCCATCCCCTACAGATCCATGACTGAGTCCTAGGGTCAGTTCTGCCAGCCAGGCCTTGTGTCTCTCACTGTGGACCAGGGTCAAAAAACAGTGTAGGTGGGAGAAACCAGTTTTCCTACTTGTATGGAACTGCTGAAAGTGTAGGTGTTTTCTCCTGAGGGCTGGATTGATGTTGGTTCGTGCTATATATGTCCTTCATTGGACAAATTGGGTGCTTAGCCTGCCCCCCCTGAGGGCCATTTATTACTCCGATTGGGGTTTTGGCCCCCTTTTCCATTCAGTGAATCAATCCTCTTCATCTCTGAATAATCCTCCTAGATTCTTCAGGAACAGGGGAGGGCTCTGATGTATTCTCTCCCTAAGTCCCATTTCCTTCTGGAAAAGGAGCTTTGATAGCACAGAGGATACAATGGGGAGGTAGTCATTCTGGGGAGGATTTGGTTTTTCATTTCCTGTCCTGAAGTACTAGAACAGCTATGACCCCAGCTCTACCCTTCTCTCTCTCCAGGACAGACCACTTGAGACTGGAGCTTTCCTAGGATTTCCAACCCTCCTCCACTGCCAGGACTTTATCAGGGAGTTCTGAGTTGGTACCACATGGGGAGCAAACCTCAGAGTAATAAGGAGGTATGTGGTAAGGGAAGATGGGGCTAAGGCATGGGAGTCCTCATTTACTGTTTTTCTCTTTTACCCCCACTCCCACATCTTTTGCAGTGCCCCTCACTGGCCTCTACCACCCAAGGACCCATAGCCCTTTCCTTTGGAACCTTCTGCCCTGGTTAAAGGCCAAACTGGAAGCCTAGGGTATCAGAAATCCTGGCTTGTTTTTCTCCCAGACCTCAGAGCTGTTCTTTTAACAGTGGGCTCCTTGCTTGTAATTCTGTTTTCATTTTCCTTTGCCAGGCCAGCATGTGGCCCAAAGGCTTTGGGGTGAAGCTGGAAACCATCACCCCATTCCTGGGGAAGTATCGTCCTTTTGTGGGACGCTGCTGCCAGACCTGTACTCCTAAAAGCTGGGTAAGAGTTTTTCAGGGCCACAGGCAGTGTGGGATACCTTGGGGAAAGACCAGCAGGAATTGGAAGTATAACAAGCTGGGAGAGATGGAAATGCTCAGTTGCTCTAGGAAATGGAGGGCCTAGCTATTTTTTCATGTGGTCATTCCTGATTCTAACCCTTCATGAAACTACAGTAAAACTGATCACATATAAATTTTCTGTGACCCAGGAGACTGGTCAGGAGTTGAAGGTTGAGGAAAGGTAGGGTCAAATTTACAAAATCAAGGCTTAATGCTGACAATCAAAACCAAGAAGGAGGGAAGGAAACAAATACTTGTGAAAGCCTGCTTTGTGCGAGGTACTGCTAAGTAGTTACAAATATTTTCTCATTTGAGCTTTACAACAACCTTGGGAGGAAGGGGATATCATTATACTTATTTTATTTTTGAGGAAATTGAGGCAGACAGAGGTTAAGTGACTTCTTCATCGTCACATAGCTAGTAAAGATCTGAGGCTGGATTTAGACTCAAGTCTTCTGACTCCAGGCCCAACACTCTACTCTCTGTGCTACCTTGCTGCCTTTGGGCAAGAAGAAAGTGGAGTATCGAATATTCACGAATGCTGGGCTATAAGCCGGGCGTACACATATACACAAAACCACTTGTTTCCAAGCATGGGGCATTTCCAGACAGACCTCTCTGAGGCAGTGAGACCAGGTCTTGGGATGTGGCTGGGTAGAAGCATGTTCCCTGGGGTGGCAGAGGGAGAAGGAGAGTAGGACTTTTATTTGGGTCTGGGGAAGAAGACTCCTCTAGCTAGAGGACTCTCTGGCTCACATTCTACCCCATTTTGGTGTCCTAGGAGTCCCTTTTCCACAAAAACATTGCTGCTTTGGGCTTTTACAATGTGATCCTGGTGACTGAAGAGAATACCAGGTAATGTGTCAAGGGTCCAAGGATGATAGAGTGTCACAATGGTTCAAAACCCAAATAAATAGTGCCAGGGGTTGGAAAAGTTAGGTGGTCTCCCTACCTGGGCTTCTCTTTCAGTCAGTTAACAAGCACTTATTAGTTCCCTACTATGTGCCAAGCATTGTAATAGACTCTGGAGATATAAATAAAAAAGCCACTTATGTTCTATTGGTGGAGGAGTGGGTACTTGTTCAAAGATAAGTATATACAGAATATAAGTCAAATAAATAGGATGTGGTTTTGGAAGGGGCAGGGGAGGCACCAACAACTGGGGATATGAAGAGATGGTACTTGGATTGAGTTTTGAAGAGAATTAGGGGTTATTTTTTTGAATATTTAATAATATTTTATTTCTTTCTCTCAATTACATGAAAAAACAATTGTTTAACCTTTTTGTTTGTTTATTTGAGCCAAATTCTCACCATCCCTCTTCTACCTCCTGAATTAGGTAAAAGTGAGAAGGGAAAGCATTCCAGGCATGAGGGACAGACAGCTTAAACAAAGACATAAAAGTGGGGTAGAAAAAGAATAGAAAATGTATCAAAGAGAATAAAATAATATATTATCAGCTTGGGAAGATAGGTTTGAGCCAGATTGTGAAGCTTATTAAATTACAAACAGAGGAGTTTGTATTTTTTATCCTAAAAGCAATAGGGAGCTACTGAAGCTTCTTGAATTCTTGAGTGATACAGTCAGAATTGAGTTTTAGGAATAGCAATGCTGTGACTTCATATGTATAGCTGATATTATATTACTTGTCTTCACAAGTGGTGGGTGAGGGAGGAAGAGAATTTGGAAACTCAATATTTTTTAAATGAATGTTAAAAATGTTTTATGTGTAATTGGGAAATATTTATCAAAATAAAAAAAAATTTTAAATTAAAGAGGAATAGCAGTGTTATGTAAAGGAATAGACTAGAGAGTGTAGAGATGAGATTGAAGTGAAACAAGTTAGGAGGCCACTGTAATAGTCTGGAGGAGAAATAGCCTTTGAGTGGTGAAAAGGTGTTAGAAAAGTTGACAAGGGATTGTGTGCAGTCAAGGCTGACTCCAAGGGGGCAAACTTAGAGGCCTGGAAGGATGGTGGCACCTTCAGCAAGAAATAATAGGGTTTGAGAGGGAAAGATAATATTTGGTTTTGGATATAGCCAGCCTGAGATTCCTCTGGGTGGTTGAATTTTCTCCTTAATAATGGAAGAGGATCAAAATGACATTACTGTGCTGGGATCAATGTATGGTGTGTCCATCTGTGGCCAATCAGATCACTATGAGCTTGGGAGGCTCTGCCATAGGTTAGGGCACAAATAGCCTGGATAAACATTTAGGATGGGGATGTGTCCAGAGAGGAGTGACTGCAATTCTGCTTTGCTTATAGAGCACAGCACCTCCTTTGAGGCAGGCACTGAGTGGGCCTTTTCCAGGGTCTCTCACATCTCCCAGGCAGGACCAGAGCTTTCAGAGAGGCCTGTAAAGGATTCTTGTATTGCTGCTTCTGACCTCAGAGGAAGTGCCTCTGGGACATCCCAGTAGAGATGTTGGGAAGGCATCTAGAAATGCTGTTCTGTAGCTCGGGAGAAAGAGGAGTGCTGCATGTCAGTTCAGAGGTATCATCTGCCTTGAGATGATAGATCCATGGAGGCCAATGGAAGCATCAGTGGAGAGGGAACAGAGAGGAGAGAAGAGGACCCAGGACAGAGCCCTGTGGAGAGGGAGGGTCACAGGTGATGGCACCAGAAAAAAGACCCAGAAGGATCAGGTCAGTCATAGGAAGAGAATCATGACAGTCCAAAACTGAGAAAAGGCCACGAGATTTAGCAGTAAGAGACAACAGCAGTTTCACTTCAAGTTCAGGAATGGAGTTCAGATTGCAGGTGAGAAGTGAGATGAGAGGAATTGGAAGCAATGACTGTGGACATTGGGAAGAATAGGGAGGAAGGGAGAAAATAATTAGCTTGAGAGTCAAATAGAGGGTTTTTTTTTTCAGGAAGTTAGTGGGTATGGATAGATCAAAAATTAGGGCTTTTCCCCTCAGCAATGGGGGAAATATGTGTGCCACTTGCCCTGCTCCAGCAAGCTCAGTGGGTGTGGAGATCTATCTATCATCTCCACATAATCTGATAAGGACTGCTTAGTTGATAAGGAAATAACGGACACGGGAGACAATCTTGACTGTTAACTCATAGCTGCTTCTCCGAAGTGCCATTGAGTCACAAGTTTATTATATATGAAAATTCAAATTCCCTTTCACCCAAAAGCACAAGAAAGTTTCCCACAGTTGCACAGAGCTGCATTTTTAACATAGATAATACAACAGGCTTAGAAGCTTCAAGGTGAAGATAAGAACCAGGCTGGACCTTCAGCTGCGTGATTATCAGCAAGCTAAGTCTGAGAATTCTTTTCTTAGGGGCAAATGCCCCTGCTAAACTAAGGTTTTAGCCTTAGCTGCATTTCTGACCTAAGTGGAGAATGTTAACCTCTTGACTACTGGTTTGCTAAGAGCTTAAAGCTTTTCAATAAGGCCACAATACTTTTCAACAAGAAATCACAAGGATCACCAAAGGGGTCAAAAGAGGAGTCTCAGATTTTTATCTATTTGAGACTGTTTCTCTTATTGGCTTCCTACAAGTGGGAAGTGGTACAAAGACCTCATCATTGATAAGGAGATGGTTTGTCCCCACTCCCAGGAAAGAGATGCTGATCGGAGGCCTCTGAGGGTGAAAGTGGGAGGTATGTTCAGTTATATATAATCTCCTCCAGTGTTTCCTTCTACTCCAATGCTGAGCTTTTGGGGTGCTTCCCTCCAGGTACCGGGGCTGGTTGGTACGAAGGCTTTGCTACTTCCTGTGTGCGATGGACTGGAAGATCACTCCCACCCCAGACACAGGGGAGAAGATTTTGGGCAGCAAATGGTGAGGATGGTTCTTGGCCCTGCCCTGGAGTAGGCCTAGCAGGGAGTACTTTGTTAAACAATGATTTCTTGTGCCTTGGTTGTTACTCACTTGTCTGCCCCTTCAGACCTAATGCCATGCTCTTCCTCCTTTAAAAAAATGGAGGAGGGGAAAGCCAGGTAGCTCAGTGGATTGAGAACAAGGCCTTAGAGACAGGGGTTCCTGGGTTCAAATCTGGCCTCAAACACTTCCTACTTCTGTGTGACCCTGGGCAAGTCCCTTTACCCCCATTTCCTAGCCCTTACCACTCTCCTGCTTTGGAACCAATACAAAGTATTGATTCTAAGAGAAAAAGTAAGGGTTTTAAAAAAATGGAAGAGTCTGCAACATCAAGCAGGTAGGCTTCTTACCTTCTGTGGTTCACAAAGTCTAAGGAATGTTATAGCTGTGCTGTTGTTGGACAGTAACTCCTAAACATTCTGGTAAAACTCAGGAAAAGGTTGTGGCAGTAAGAAGGAGAACTCAAGCTAGGAGCCAGGAATCTAGGATTCTGTGCTGGGCCTTTCAGGCTTCCCCTTTCCTCATCTCTCTTGGTTCCCTTTGGATAATGAAGGCTCTGATGTTGATCCCTTTCCTTCTGTCCAGGAAGCTAAAAGAGATTCCTTAGAAGGTGTTACAAAATGCTTTGAGATCCCTTCTACCATCCATGTGTGCTTTCCCAAGGCAGAGGATTGCTGCTGCCTTTCTCTCTCACAAATCCTGACCCCCAGCTCTTTTCCTAGGATACAAGAAATCCTCTCAGGGAGGGCCCCTGGAGGAGCAGGTGAAGGCCCCAAGCCCAGTTCTTTGAGAAGAGATGTACAGCATATTTTGGGCCAGATCCAGGCCTCCATCTACCCCTTTCTGCTCAGGTAAATCTACACAGACTAAGTAGAGATCCCAGGGGCTGTGAAAATAAGCTGGGATAAAGGTGAGGCAGGTAGCCTTCAATTCAAAACCAAACCAACCCTCCCTCTCTGGTGAGAAAAGATACTGGGAATAGAAGGTGTTTAACAGAGCAGCTGAGTCTTAAATAACCAGGAATTTCGGACTCCTGGGTCTTCTCCTCATCACTCTGGCTCCTGTCTGCTTGGGCCCTTTTGTCCTCTGCTGTGGGGATGGAAAGGGAGCTGGGAAGTGGGGTACAGGGAGGGAAGGACTGGCCTCAGAGAGAGTTCTGAACCTGGGCCTAAGCCCTGATTCTGCTGCTTATTAGCTCTAGGACTGTCAGAAAGCCCTTTTGCTTCTCAGAGCCTCGATTTCCTCATCTGTCAAGTGCAGATAAAAATACTTGCACTTCCTATATCACTGGGCAATGATAAGAATAATCTCTTGTAAACTGTGAAAAGTCTTATGTAAGCATGAGCTGTGATTATTCTGCTGGAACAAAAGTTGACATCCTATAGCACTGCTGCTGCTAGTCCCTGCCTTCCTACAGCCTCTGGCTGAGAAAGGGCTTGAGATGCAGGAGACCCGACCCTGTGGATGCTGAGCTCCTTGCTCAGAAGGAACTACCTCTGCTGCATGAGTTTGTAGGCAGCAGTGAATTGGGGGACAAAGAAGATGACAATTGGAGCTCCCCCTTCCTGTACATACCAGAAGAAAGAGAGAACTTCAAGGCTCCTGGAGTAGAGTTTATTTTTGTTTTTTTTTTTTAACCCTTACCTTCCATCTTAAAATCAATACTGTGTATGGGTTCCAAGGCAGAAGAGCGGTAAGGGCTAGGCAGTGGGGGTTAAGTGACCTGCCCAGGGTCATATACCTAGGAAGTGTCCAAGTTCAGATTTTAATCCAGGACCTCCCATCTCTAGGCTCTCTATCCACTGAGCCACCTAACTGTCCCCTTTGGTAATTTTTTTAATGTTTGGTGCTGCACACTGCTCTTTTAGGCTGCTGGTTTGTGAAAGTCTCCATTATGAGATCCTTTGTTTTTCTATCACCATCTTGCCTTTCTTGTTTGTCCTACCCATGTTTCTGTTCCTGATCCCCTTTCTTTTCTTTCCTTTCCCTTTTCATTCCTTCCCCCTTTCCTTTCTTCTCCTCCCTCCTACCAGGATATTCAGCTGGGCTCTGCTCAAGTTCCTAAACTGCATCTTCTTGAATGTGCAGCTCCACCAGGGTCAGCTGGCTATGGTCCGCCAGGCTGCACAGGTGGTAAGTGTTTTTGTTGAGAAGCCTATACCCCCATCCCTGACCTCATATCTTTTCCCCATTGCTGTCAACCTTTGTGGGCCCTTGTTCTTTCTCACATTCTGTTGAGAGTGATACTGGAAGCCCTTTCTCTTCTAATAAAGACCATTTTTGTGTAGAAATTTGGAAACCAAATTCCTTGGCTAAGGGAGACCTCCTGGCCTGCTACTTGCTTCCACTCAGATGCTACTAGGTTCCTCCTTCTAGGGTGACTATGGGAGGGTGGGTGAAGGGAGGCAGATTGGCCAATACCCTATCCTTACCATTCTTCTGACTCCTATAACCTTCTTTTTCTTATAGAAGGATACACCGCTCATCTTTCTCTCTACTCACAAGTCATGTTTGGATGGGCTCCTGTTGCCTTTCCTGCTGCTCTCCCAAGGGCTGGGGGTCTTGCGAGTGGCCTGGGAACCTCAGTCTTACTCTCCAGCTCTGAGGTGAATGCCCTTTTCCCTCTCTACCCCATCACCTAGTGGATGAGAGAGCCCTCAGAGGAAGTCTGTGGTCACACACAACTTTAGGATAGGCTAGAGAAAGGGATACAAATATTTCTGGGGATGAAAAAGGGAATTTGAATCTAAAGATTTCTTGGAAACTTCCCTATTAGAAGTTATTCTCCTGTCTGTTGATGCCTTTTGATTCCTTCTAGCCAATTTCCTTTAAGCCCTTTCTACCCTCTTATCACCCTGCAGAAGCTAGACATAAAAAATATTTCATTCCTCCATCTACAGAAGCTGATCCAATTTGGTGCTTGGTTACTCTTTGGGTCCAAACCAGGGCCTGAGTGTTTACTCTAGGCTACAAGGGTCTGGTCTCCATTGTTTCTGGTCCTGAGAACCTTGGAGAGGAAACATAGCAAGGGGGTTGGGTTTGTCTGGGGTAGACCCAGAGTAGTATTAAATCAAATGGGCCTTCCATAGTGGACATGAGTCACTTTGCCTCCTTCCTTTGGAGGTTAAACTTGTTTCTCTGCATAGATTCTCTCCATGTATCTTTAGGGCTCTGCTGAGACATCTGGGTGGCCTTTTCATGCCCCCAGAGGCTAACTTCTTCCTGGACAACCCCAAAGGGATACTCTCCAGGGCTGTTCTCAGTGCAGTAAGTGCCCAGTCAGTCAGTGGCTAACTAGGGGGATGGGGTGGCTAGACTCAGAAAGCCGAGCGTTCATGTAACTCTCTTCACCCTCCTCAAACTCTGCAGGCTATAGAACAGCTCCTGGCCAGCAAGCAGCCCCTGCTTATCTTCTTGGAAGATCCTCCTGGGGCTGTGGGACCCCGCCTATCTTCCCATGGCCAGGCCTGGCTGGGGCTAGTGCTGCAGGCATTCCGAGAAGGCACCATTCCTGATGCAGCCTTAGTGCCTGTGGGCATTGGCTATGATCTGGCCCCTGATGTGCAGCATGCTGGCCCACGGGTGAGTACTTCCTTTATCAGGACTTGCCCTTCTTCCTCCTCCTCCTCCTCCCTAACCTAACCGCCCTTAGGAGTAGAGAGAATACAGCTGCAGGTCCAGGGAAAGTTTCTACCCTCTGGCTAGAAGAGACAGAGATGAACAGATGAGCCCTGCTGTCAAATCCATGGGCAAGTCCTACATTGGAAATGATGGGGTTACGGTAGCAGGAGTTTGCCCTGAATCTCAGAGAAGCAAGGGATGATCAAGTCCCCCCATTTGCTATTGTAGCAGAACCAGTCTTCTTTCCCTGGGCCAAGCAGACGGGTAATTTATACTTGGCTTACTTGTGTCTCCCTCTACAGGCCTCATCTTGTCCCCTGGGTCTGTGGTGGGGGGCTCTGGCCGTGTTTCGAGGCTTGAGAGGCCGTCGGGGCTGTGCCCGAATAGACTTTGCACAGCCCTTCTCCCTGCAGGTATGGAGCATGGGAAAGTGAGAGGCCTAGAAATTCAAAACAAAATCTCAGACCTGAGATTGGCTGGCTTTGGGGATTGGGATTTAGGGCATCTGTCCACTTCCAAGTCCCATAAGTATCTATCATGATGCATTGGCCTTAGAACCCTGCCGCTCCTCTTATGAAGGTGAGTTTTGAGGTTTCCTGGAGGTTCTGTTGCTCACAGTTCGCCTACGGGTCATGTTGTGGGCCAGTGGGTGAGAGAGAGAGTGGGAATCATCAGACTCTGTCCTGGACAGGAATACTCAGTCAACACCTGGAGTCGTGGTAGGAGCAAAGGACAGTCTCTAGAGCAGCTCCTGTTGCAGACTGTGCTTGGACACTGGTAAGCAAGAAGTATATCAGTTTAGCCTCGGGGAGAAGTGGGCCTCCCCAAGTCCCCTTTGCTTTCCAGCCATTCTTTAGCTTCTCCTTGAATGTATTTTTTGGGAAAGCGAAGATTGCATAGACTGAAAAGGGGGCCATAGGAGACCCAGTTTCCCTCAAACCACTTTCAGTTTCCATTCTTGACAAACATTGGTGATTTTTGGTCTTAGGGCCTGAGATTTCCCTATGATATATTCTAGAACTGGGAAGGGCCTAAGCGTTATTCTGCCAGAGTTCATCCCTCTGTCCTTGGGCAGGACAAGGGTCTTCTGCCATCACAGAGATGGAGGCGTAGCCATCAATGATACTCCCTATCCTCCACTAGGAATGTATTTCTGGGTCCTTGGCTCAGCCTCTCTATCCCATGTATTCCTCACCTCCAAAATCCCTCTTTGTCTCTCTTGCAGGTCTGTTCTCCCTGATTGTGAGAAGCAGCAGGATTGGACTCCCATGTCTGGGCCCTTCATGGCCCTGGAAGAGGAGGATCAGCTTCTTGTGAGCAGGCTGAGCCGCCACGTCCTGAGTGGTAAGGGAGGCCCAGAGGTCGGGAAAAGCATGTCTGTTCTGACTCTGTTGTGTCCATGGGGCAATGCCTTGCCTTTCTGGCAGGGGAGGCTGCCAGGGCCATGGTGAGATGGCCCAGAAATCCTAGTCTGTGCTCTCTCCCTCTCCCTCTTGCCCATGGGTCGGCAGAACTGGGAAATCAGAGGCTCTGCCAGGAAATAGATTATTGGTAGCTCACAGGCTAATGGGGGAGAACGCAAGCAAACCACTATGGACTAGTATGTATATACACACAGAGAACAGTGTGGGGTACATAGTGTTTGTACAAATGAATATATGTTTATAAATATGAAATATTCCTATAAAATAAATATCTGTAAACGAGATCCCCAGCGCTGTTCTGGGTGCTCTGCAGGGATCCCCGAGGGAACAAGACGTCATTTCTCGTCTAGCCAGGGTCAAGACGTGGCCATGCGAAACAAGGCCACACACCACCGATTAGCCAGCCAGGCTGCCAGTCGTGCAGGGCAGACACCACATTATTGTCCAAATTCCAAAAGGGCAAGACTGTTAGGAGTAGAGCTGTTGGGAAATGAACCCTGTGTCAGGGGACGCTTACACACCTGAGACCTCCATGAAAGTCTGCTTCACCGTAGCATTAACTGAGTGGACAGTAGACTCCAGAGAGCAGAAACAGTCAGGGCTTCCTGCCCCGAGGCCCGACCTCTGGCCTCCGGGCTGGCAGCTCCTCCAGGTCATGGCATTTTTTGTCCAAAACTGCAGTGGAATGGGAAGTCTCTTTTGCAAAGTTTCGCTTGAGGTTCTGGGGTTTGGGTTTGAACCCTAGCCGGCAGCCCTACCTGCTGAGCTAGGCTGTATCCCGGGAAGGGCAGGGGGTGGAGAGGGGTGCAGAAGGGCTCCTCCTTCTCCACCGTCTCTCTCAATCTCTGCTCTGCCTGCAGCCAGCATTGCCTGCTCAGCCGTGATGGCCACAGCAGTGATGGCAGCTCTGCTCCTGCACCGGCATCGAGAGGTAGAGGCTGTGTTGGGGGTGAGGGGATACCCTTGCTCAGGGATTCAGGGCTGGGCACGTGTAGCAGGGGTTCTCCTACCCTGGGTTTGGGGTGATCTCGGGAAGGGCCGTTCACTCCTTTCTGGAGCCTCTCGTGCTGCATTCTAGAGCATCTGTCCTCCTTCCCTTTGGGGATCTCAGCGCCTCTCCTGCCTCCCTCCAGGGAGTCTTCCTCTCCAGGCTCCTGGAAAACTTCTCATGGCTAACAGAGGAGACTTTGCTTCGGGGCTTCGATGTGGGTTTCTCAGGACAGCTGCAGGACCTAGTGATGCACGGACTGTGCCTGCTGCACGGCAGCCTCTCCCTGTGGCTCCTGCCCCAGGGGGACGTCCTGGTGCTGCCCAGGGCCGGCCCCACCCTTGCTCAGCTGGCCTTCCACAGTGCTGCTCTGCTGCCCGTCTTCCTTTGTGAGGCTGTGGGGGGTAAGTCCCCTGGTGCTGGGGGATGGCAAGGCTACTCTCCTGTGAATACTGTCCAGGCTTCCCCCCCCCCCCCACGCACCCCTTGGGAGTGACCTCAGAGCCTTCCTCTGTGCATTCCTTTCTCTCCTTCCCCTCTAGCGTGTGCAGTCCGAGCTCTGCTGGCAGGTCGAGTGCCCCCAGAGGGCCCCTGGGAGCTGCAGGGGGTAGAGCTGTTGAGCCAGCGGGAGCTCCATCGCCAGACTCTGCTGCTTCTGCACCTGCTTCCCCAAGACCTCCTCCTGCTGCAGGTCAGGCCGGCCAGCATCCTCGCCCTCGGCCGCGGCCCGGAGCTGTGGCATTGGCCGGTCTGCTGATGGCTCCTCTTCGTCCCTCTCTCCTCAGCCCTGCCAGTCATCCTACTTTTATTGCCAAGAGGTGCTAGATCGACTCATTCAGTGCGGTCTCCTTGTAGCCGAGGAGGTAAAGGCAAAGACTGACTGAAGGCAGGACCTCGGCCTCTAGAGGCCCAAGCCCGCCCCCTCCTCACTCTTTCTGCCTCCAGCCTGCCTTTCCCCTTTCATTTGCTGTGTGACTTGAGAGGGAACTTGCTCTTCTAGGCCCGAAGGTCTGCTCTCCCATTAACAGATGTGATCAGAGGAGGGGGCCCCAGCATTCCTAGAAAGGACCTCTCCTACAGGCACGCCCTGTGCCCAGTGCAGAACTCGCCTCCCCAGCTAAGCCATGACCATGGCGAGTGAGCCCAGGATCAGGGCCTGGCCGGACGTTCCCCTGAAGTCCCAGGAGGACACTCTGTCCTGCCATTAGATGAGCATCAACTTCCCCCTCCCCCCAGGCCCCTGGCACTCGGCTGACCTGTGATACAGGGAATTGGCGCTTTGGAGAGAAGATGCTTTGGCGATCGATGGAAGACTTCAGTGACAGTGACAGTGATTATGAGGATGGCACTGACAGTCGCTGCTTCAAGGTGCGATGAGGCCCCCAAGGTGCGATGAGTGGTGCTGGCACCCTGTCTGGGCACCCTGGAGGACTCATGTCTCTTCCCCCCCTCTAGCTCAGCCAGCAGCTGCGCTGCCCCGACTTCTTCCTCTTCCTGTGCCGCTTGCTGAGCCCCCTGCTCACAGCCTTTGCCCGAGCCGCAGCCTTCCTCCACCAGGGAAAACTGCCCGATACAGGTCAAGCCACCCCTTCTCCTCCTCTCCTCCTGCCCTGAGGCCCCTCGGAGTTCCCTTTCCCACGTTCCCTGTGTCCTGCCATGGCCGGGAGCCTGTTCTTGCTGCTGGCCTTCGACTGAAGCCTTCTGCAGTGGGGGAAACGGCAGGGCAGAGGTTCAGGGGTATCAGGGAGGCGCTCAGCTCAGGAGGGGCTGTGGTGCCTCCGCTGCGTCCAGGCATCTTACTAGTAATGGGACTTGGACGAGTGACTTTACTTTTCTGGATATCAGTCAATCAGCAAGCATTTATTAAGTGATGTGCCAGGCACTGGGCCAAGGGCAGGGCACAAATTAGGGCAAAAATATGGTCCCTGCCCTCCAGGAGCTCACATTCTCCTGGCGGGGAAACAGCATGCCGATGACTACGCACCCACAAAGTCTGTCCAGGGTAAATTGGAGGTCACTGCAGAGGGGTAGCACAAGCGGAGGAGGCGAGGGCCTCAGCAGTGGGCAGGACCCCTTGTGGATCGTAGGATCGGAGCTGAGTCAGTCTGAGGATGGCCCAGGTGATCTCTGAACTCCCTTTCAGCTGTCAGGCTCCGGGTCCTCCTGGTGGGATGGGCTGCCCCTGCCCTGCTCCTGGAGAGCCCCTCTAATTTATGCCCTCTGTCAACAGAGTCAGGTTACACACAGCAGCTCCACCAGTTCCTGCTGAAGAAGGCCCAAGAGGACGGTTCCTTTGGTAAGTCAGGAGTAGTCAGTCTCGTCTCTTCCCTCCCGTGTCCCCTTCCCAAAAGGCAGAGGCTGCTCCCCTCCAGGTTGGGATTTCAAGGCTGGGTTTCCTGGGCAACTGCTGTCACCTCTTGGCCACTGGAAGAATAGCACAGAGGGGAGCACTGCCCCCACCCCCCCAGCCTTGCAGCCTTCCCAGAATCCCGAGGCTTACACCCTTCTCCCCCAGCACCCGCTCCTCGGAGCTCTGTAGAGCAGCCACTAAGGGCAGAGAAGACGCTTCATGTCAGGGTCCAGAGGCCTCCCCGGCCCATGGTGGGGACAAGGCAGCATCCCTCCATCCCCTGAGCTCTCTCTTTTCCCTTCCAGAGAGTACCGACCTGAGCCAGGCTCATAGTGCGGTGATGACCTTCAAAGATTTGGGAGTGAGTAGAGCTGCACCCCTCCCTTACTGCTCTCACTTCCCTACCCCTCTCCATCGCAACACCAGGAGGTTTAACCTCTCGAGAAAGTCTAATTTAAGTCAAACTCCCAGGTTTTTTCCTGCTTTGGATTTTACCCAAAGACAAAACAATACAGGAGGGCAGCTAGGTGACTCAGTGATAAGAGGTCCTGGGTTCAAATGTGACTTCAGACACTTCCTAGCTGTGTGACCCTGGGCAAGTCACTTAACTCCCATTGCCCAGCCCTTACCACTCTTCTGCCTTGGGATCAATATATAGTATTGATTCTAAGACGAAAGGTAAGAGGCTAAAAAGTTTAATTTAATTAAAAAAAAAAAAGTAAAGGGCTGATGTATGCTGGGAGACTCCAGAGAAGATTGGAGTGGGATTGGGAAAACTTCATGAGAGCCCCACAGGTCCACCTTGAAGCACTGGTGATTATCTTCCCTTAGAGATGTCCCTCCAGGCTTTTCAGGTGGTGCCACAAGCCTCGCTGTACCCAACCCGCCTAGACTCCTCTGTGTTTGGGCTTCTGACAGCCACGCTCCAGAGCTTTCTTCTTGCTCCCAGGTGCTGAAGGAACAGCCTGATTCCACGGGCTCCACCCTGCATTTGTCCCCGATCTTCACTACTCAGGAAAACCAGGAGAAACTGGAGAATTTCATCCGTCAGTTCATTTGTGGCTAGAAAGCCCAGAGTGAGGAGGGACTGGAACATCCTGTCCCAGCAAGAAGCAATCTCCAGCCCCAGAACAATGAACCTTGAACTGAGGAGAGTGGCTAAGTGTTGAGATTCAAATCGGTTATCCCATATTTAACAGATTATAAAAAGCCTCTTAGGTCTGAATTTGAGGGCCCCCAGTTGTGTCTTTGTCGGCCCTCTATCCAAGCATACCCCATGAGCCCTTTAGATAAGTGTAGAGAAGGCCCGCCCTCTCCCCAAGCCCAGCCTGGGCTTCTGGCTACATACATTCCTTAAGCCTTTTCTGCTCCTCTTCTGTCTCCCAAGGCCCGTCTCAGCAGGCCAGCTCCTGCCGGAGCCTTCCCAGCAGAGACGGTCAGCCCGGACGAAGGCCAGCCAGAAGCCGGGAGCTCCCGCTTTGAAGGAGCGCTATTGAGGAGCGGGCTGTGCCCTCCTGCTTCTGATCAGTGCCCACAGGCAGCGCGGGGTGAGCAGAAGATGGATTTGGTGTCGGGAGACGGGGATGGAATCTTGCTTGTAGTGCTTCGGAGTTGTGTGACCAGGGGCGAGTCTGCACCTCCGAGGCCTTTGTTGCCATAATCTGTAAAATGGGATTGATATGTTTGCACTCTACCTCAGAGGCTGTTGGGAAGAAAGTGTTTTGCAAACCTCTATGTGCTTTATGAATGAGTTATTGTCAAGAGTATGAATGGAACCAAGAACCCTTTACCTTCTGGGCAAGCCCAGAGCCCCGCCTGACTGAGCGAGTTCAGGTTCTGGCCCCGGGTGGTCAGACGCCCTTGATGCAGCGGCTTCCTCTGGGCCTGACTCCTCGCCATTGCTGGGGATGGAGCTCCTGGGACCCAGGAGCATATGGGCGCGCCACACGTTCTTGTGGAAAATGATGGCAGCCCTCAGACTCTCTTCTGTAACAAGGACAAGTTGCTGGGTCGTCTGCTGATTTTTCCCCTAAACCTTCTTTCTACACACACCCCAGGAAGTGGAAATGGGGCATCTCCCTCCTAAAGGATGAATGGGGAACCAGGGGTCCCCTCGGGGTTCTCACTGTCACCACCCATCAGCCAGACTTCAGAAGAGACCAGGCGCTTCCTGAGGGTCTCTGCCAGTCTCTGCAGACATCTAGGCTAAGGAGACTGGCAGGGCAGGCCTCTGGCCTCAGGGAAGAGGCTCACTGGGGAGAAGGGAGATGGGAGATGGGCTGGGCCGGATCTCGGATCACTGGGGGATGTTGCTGCCTTCCAGAGGGGAGCTCTGGGGACAAAGTCCCATTTCCTGATGGCCCCAGGCAATGGGAGCCTCTGGGGCCTGCAGCTGGGGCCTTTGCACTGGGAGTCTCAGAAAGGAGCTTTACAGTCAGGCTGGTTACAGAGCCTGGCCTGGGAAAGAGGCCTCCAGGCCTCGAGGCACCTGCCAGACATTCCCAAGGGCCAGGGCAGCACAGTTCTAGGCACAGAGGGGCAGGAGGAGTGCTGCTTACAGAGTGCTCCCCAGCTCTTATGGGTCTCCCTCAGCCAGATGCCATGCATCTTTTTAGCCCTTTTACAGATGAGGAGACAGTTTCACAGGCATCTGGCAGCTTACCCAGTCATTCAGAGGTTGGATGTTCCTTCCCCTTCAATGCTTTAAGTCATGGAAACAAACCTTTAGTCAAGCAGTTATTAAGTGAGGGCCTGTGCCCAGCATCGTAGGAACACCAAGAGAGCAAAGGCAAGACAGAGCCCACCCTCGGGGCAGGGAGAAGAGGCTACAGGGGCTTCTGTCTCTATATAGGAAACTGATACAAGGGTGGCCCGGGGCTCAGTGGACAGAGAGCCAGGCCTGGAGATGGGAGCTCCTGGGCCCTGGCTGAGGGGCGCTGGTCAAATCCCTTCACCCCCATGGCTCAGCCCTTACCACCCTTCTGCCTTGGAACCAATCCTTCATAGCGATTCTAAGACAGAAGGGAAGGTTTTAAATAAATTAAAAGGCCACAAGGTAATGGTAAGCCCGGGGAGGAGGCCATAGAGGCCCAGGACTCCACAGAGGGCCTCGCAGGGTAGCCTTAACCTAGGAAAATGACAAAGCCTGATAAGAAATAGAAATGGGTCCGTGCCTCGCTTCTGTGGGGGCTTTTCCTGGAGGGCACAAGGGTCTGGGGTGGTATGGCAGAAGGTCTGTGGTCTCCTGCTCAGAGACGGCCACTGGCTTTGCCCTCGCTCTGTCTCCTCCTGAAAGACCCTTCTGTTGTCTTTTCTGGTTGGAGGGTGTCCAAGCTTCAGAGGAGGGGGCCATTACTGTACCTAAATGCAGAACGTGAGAGCAGAACCTAATGCTCAGGCCCCTGGCCACTGGGTGCTCCAGGACAGAGAAACCATGCCAGAACTCACCTGGAATGGAAGGCAAGCCCAAGGGCAACCGAGAGACTTCGGAAGTTTACTATCCATCCTCCCCCTCCCCAGCCATCTTGCCTCTGACGCTTGCTGGAATCAAGATTTCTCTGGGATTCTGTCTTAGAATAAACTATATAGACGAAAACTTGATTCAATAATATCAGAAGAGATTCCCACAAAATTAAAATGGATTCTCAGGCAAGAGCAATGGTGCAAGGAATAGGAAAGGGAAGGCCTAAGGAATCTATAAACCAACAGCTCTACATGGCCCTGGCAGCTGGGCAGCCCAGTGGGGAGAATGCCAGGCCTGCACTTGGGAAACCTGAGGTCAGACACAGCCTCAGAGACCAGCTAAGGGGCACTGAACAGGTCACTTAATCCCTGTCTTCCTCTGTTTCTCCAACTGGAAAATGGGGCTAATAATAACATCTGCCTCCTAAGAAGGTGAGAATCATATAATATTTGTCAAGCACTTGGCCTAAAGTAGTTAATAAATAAATGTTTCTGGGCAGCTAGGTGGCTCAGTGGATAGAGCGGCATGGCTGGAGACAGGAAGGGTCCTGAGTTCAAAGGTGGCCTTAAACACTTCTTAGCAAGCCACTTAACCCCAGTTGCTAGCCCCTTACCATGCCCCTGCCTTTGAACTGATACTTCTCTCAGTTCAACTGATCTATCCAACTCAACTAAAACTTCTAAGACAGAAGTTTTAAAAAAGAAAGAAGGAAAGAGTAAAGAAAGAACGAGAGAGAAAGAAAAAAGGAAGGAAAGAGTAGAGAAAGAGTAAAGAAAGAACAAGAGAGAAAGAAGGAAAGAGAAAAGAAAGAATGAGAGAGAAAGAATAAAGAAAGAACAAGAGAGAAAGAAGGAAGGAAGGAAAGAGAGAGGAGGAAAGAAAGAAGGAAGAAAAAGAAAAAGAAGAGATATTGCTGACCAGGTAATTTCTGCAATATACATCTGAAGGACATGAATAGAGCTAGTAACACTTGTAGGAGGTAAGGACTAGTGACAAGCCTCCTGTTCAAGCTTACCTTCCTCACACTTCAATGTTTGTTTTTCTTTGCAATGGCAAAGACCAATTCTACCTCCCAAGCGGATTATGAGGAATATCACCATCGAGTTAACATTTCTATTTTGTGTTAGAAGAGAGAGGGTCACATCAACAGAAAGAGTAGAAAATTTAGAATGAAGGGTTTATAGACTGAAGCTCTGATCCTCAGAATCATGGGACCCTATTTTCAATCACCCAACAGCCCGAAAAAGCCACAGGACTCTGCCTGAGACAGAAGACGGTTCCTAAGGCATTTGAAAACAAGCTTTGAGCAATTACAGCATTATGGGAACATGTACACAGCCTCCTCTATGACTACTTCAGGGGAGAACACTTATTTGGATGAGTAAATTCTGGCATGATTAAGTTTTTGCTGAAAGCTAGCCTCATTTTATTATGGTCATCTTTCAGAGGCCGTGTAACAGCTGGTAGACTAGGGTTTTAGATCTAATCCAGAAATAAAAGGCCTTGTACAATCTGATTACCAAGGTTGTAAAGCCAGAATGCCCTCAGGATCGAGGCTTGGAGGTAGATAGATATACCAAGGGGCAAAGAAAGGGAAAGGAAAGGATTAGACCTTTGGGAACTGGTAGAGCAAAGGGCTAGAGCCCAAATAAGGAGTGGGATTGTGTGGGGAGTTAAGTGGGCAGAAAGTCAGGGTTAGAAAGGGTTGAAGAGAGACAGTAAGGAAGCCAGGCAAAGCTCTGGCGCTCCATTCCCAGGTAGAGAACATCTCTCTGCCAAAAATTAAATAATTGGGTTTTTAAATATATTTTATGCTATCAGTCAGTCACCAAAAGTTTCAACATAATTTTTTTAAACCCTTAGCTTGTCTTAGGATCAATACTAAGTATCAGTTCTAAGGTAGAAGAGTAGTAAGGACAAACAAAGCAATTGGAGTTAAGTGGAATAGGAAGTGTCTGAGGTCTGATTTGAACCTCAGCTAGGATTCTCAAATCTGGCCTCAGATCATTCTTAGCTGTGTGTTTCTGAGGAAGTCGCTTACCCCCCAACTGTTTGCTGCCTTGGAACAAATATATAGAATTCATTCTAAAATAGAAGGTAAGAGATTCTTTTTTTTTTTTAAAGTATTTGAATGTATAGAGCAAAATGCCATCTTAGAGGCTTCCCTCTGACCAGGTGTCTACCATGATGTATCAAGACAATAATAATAATAATAATAATAAGAAGAAGAAGAAGAAGAATAGCTGAATATACATAGCTCTCTCAGGTTTACAAAAGAGCTATGTATATTCAACTATTATTATTTCACAGGCTATTTTACATATGTTATCTTATTTGGATCATTCACAAAACCTTAAAAGATTTAATAAGAAATATTTGACAATTCTGATCGTCAATGTCAAATGAGGAATAAAACATGGAGCCATATAAAGGGATCTGCCGATGGCACGGAGGCGGTTGATCACAGAGCCCAAGTCAAAGGGAGATTTTCATCTCAGATGGTGAAGGCCCTGGTACATTTCACTTATGAAACCCACAATCTCTCAGAATAGGTCAGATTGACCATCCACAGTGGAAAAACCAGATGGAAGAAGAATAACTATCGTCCATATTGATAGGCACTTAGATGAGCAGCGCAGTCATTGGTACCAATTGATAATAATATCTCTACATCTATCTCTATCCTATAAAGGGCTAGATAAAGATAGATATTGGTGTAGATGTTTTCCTTGGAAGGACAATTTACTGGGTCCAGAATTGAATGAAAGGAGAATTGTAGGCTGTATCACTTCTGGGAAATTGAGTCGTGCTTCTACTTCTCTCTGAGACAAAAGTAGACCTTTTCATGGCAATATTCTCTCTCTGATGCTGTACCATTATGAGTTATGGAACTCAACCAAAGTTGAGGATCATTCGAGGGCAATGGAAAGTGTGACAGGAGGGGATACACTATATCTCATTAGAGGAGAAGAATTGCTTAGGAGAAGCAGTATAAAGGGTGTCTTCAGAGAGACACATGATTGGAAAATGAGTAAACTAGTTATTTGAGGCTGCTAAGTGGTGCAGTGGAGAAGACCTGAGTTTAAATCCAGCCTCAGACACTTGCTAATTGTGATGTTCCTAAGCAATTCACTTAGCCCTGTTTGCCTCAGTTTCTTCATCTGTAAAATGAGCTAGAGAAGAAAATGGCAAACCACTCCAGCATCTTTGCCAAGAAAGCCTCAAAGAGGTCATGAAGAGTCAGACATGACAAAGAACCAAACAACAAGTTATATAGTTAGAGTGAAGGGCAACTGAGGAACAGCCTGTGTACCCCATTGGTCTCTAGGCAATGTAAAGAGAGCTAAAGGATACTCTCTGCCCCTCTATAGCATAAACACACACACTTCCCATACATTGGGTAGACCCCTTAAGAAGAATTTTTAATCTTTTTTTTTGCATAATTACAAATTACTTTCCAGAATAGTTCTTCTAAAGGTTCCACCAAAAGCATATTTTAGTATGCCCATCTTCTCAAAGGCTCTGTAGTACTTTTGTCTTCTTTGTAACTTAATCGTAGTGAAGTGAAACCTCAAAGTTGTTTTGACCTTTATTTCTCATATTATGATTGATTTGGAACAAACTTTCCTGTGGTTGTTACTAGTTCATGATTCTTTGGAGGGCTAATTATTCATATCTTTTGCACTTACCTACTGGGGAATGGCTCTTGGTCTTACGTATTTATGTCCATTCCCCATGTACCTTGGATGCTTTCTTTTACACAAAGATATTTTCCCCCCAATCAGCAATTTCCTTTCTCATCTTAGCTATACTGATTTTATCCGCGCAAAAGCTTCATGTAATTGAAATTATCTTTATTATATTTTCTGATTTGTTGTATCCCTCGTGTAGTTGGGAATTATATCTCTAGCCATAGCTGAGTTAAATACTTCCATTCATTTCACTCATATTTTGTTAATGTCACATTTTAAATATAAGACTTTTCACATCTTACACATATTTACGTATGTTTATAAGTGTTTAATTACACTAACATACACAGTTAATTTAATTTCTCCTATACTAATGGACATTAAAAGTTGCTAGAAATCTTTATGCTTACAAAATCTTTTCAATTACAGTCTTTACAATTACATATAAAGCTGCTGTGAAATTCTTAGATTATAGATTTTTTTGTTGTTTTTAATAACACCTTTAAGCTATGTCTCTAACAATGGGATTATTAGGTGTGATTATTTTTATTGCATACTGTCAGATTTTTCTCCAAAAAGATTCTACGACTGCAATTCTGCCAATAATGAATGAGTACATCTGTCATTCCACAATTATACCCATATACAGGCATCTCTTCCACATCACAGGGGTTAGTGGCACAGCACCACCCCTCCCAATCTGGAAAATCTGGGTGAAATGTTTTGGCCCTCTCTTCATACCAGAGAAGAAGTCTGGAGTTTTCTCCCCCCCCCCTTTTTTAATGGAGTGTTTACAGTACCTCACATGCATTTGTGAGTTATTAAACTTTTTAAGTTATCTCTACATTTCTAGCCTTTGTGTGTCATCTGCTGGCTTTTGCATTCTTTTTGCAAATTTCAACTTTTATTTATTCTAACTTTAAAAAATAAATCATGCATAGTTATGGCATTAAAAAATAAGCTGTTATATCATACAATACTCTATATGTACATATATATTATTATGCATTTCTGAGTTTCTAAATTTTTTCTATGTTGTGTGCTGACCTTTGCCTGTTGTCTGTGGCTTCTGCAAAACTCCCCTAAATTCCATTTAATTTGTTATGCTTGATTCGTGATATATTGAAGCCAATGGGGAAAATTGAGATGTGGAAGGGATACCTATATATATAGCTTTTGCTTTTAGCTATTTTTGCCAATTTGATAGATGTGAAGTAGCACCTCATAGTCATTTTAATTCACATCTGTTTGATTACTGGTGATGAACATGTTTTAAAGTGATTGTTCACAATTTGTTTTTCCTGTTTTGAAAATGATCTGACAATATTCTTCAGACCACTTATTCATCGTGAACTGGGAATTACATTTTAAAGTTTTTAACAGTTTCCTGTGTATTTTAGATATCACTTTTTTCCTGACACTAACTGTAATTCTTTTCCCAACATAATATTTTTCTCTTAATTATATTGTATTTGGTGCTTGTTTTTTCATTTAAAATTTCATCTCAACCCTAATAATTGTTTTCATTTGTTGATCAGGAAAAACCCCCATCTCCCTTCCATAATTGCAATAAATACCTTATTCCATTTCCTTTCTTTTTTATACTTCTGTTGTGTTTGTCTATCATCCAGCCAGAATTCACTGTGATATGTGATTTCCTGCCAAACTGTCAACCAATTTTCCCAAGTACATTTGTTAATAATGAGGCATTTCCCTAGGTTTTATCTTTTTGAGTTCATCAAACTCTAATCTTTTGTATATGTTTGGTTGGATGTCTTAGACATCAATTCTATTTCATTTCTCTAGTTCTCTTTTTTGCCCACAACCAAATCTATTTGATGATCATCATTATTTTGTAATTTACTTTAAAGTTTGGGAGTGCAAGACTGCTCTCCCTCCCACCCCCATCCGCCCCACTCTCACCCCCACCTACTGCTGCCCCAGCATGTTTCCTGGATATTCTTGTCTATTTTTTCCATCAAAATCTCATGGGCTTTTCTTGAATCCTTCCTATTTTCATCAATGTTGCATTGAATACTCGAAAAATAAATCAACAAAAATGCTTAATCAATGGAGTGCCTACTACGTGCCTTTCTAGATTCTGGGGATTTAAAGACAAAAATGCTCTAAAGGAGCTCATGTTCTGCTTTGAGGATACAGTGTATTTACTGATAAATAAATACAGAAAATACATATATGTGTGTGTGTTTGCATGTATGTAAACATATTTCCCTCAAATATATTTCCCCCAGCCAGATACTCATATCTGCTTCTGTATTCAGTCTTTTTCAATATGTTGTTTGGGTTCCAGAATATGAGGAAAATCTGGTCTCCCACAGATAGTAGGTGGAAAAGAGAGGAGTATTTTAATAAGCAAATAATATCTTAGAATTATCATGACAATAGTTTTGACCTCATAGATACCCTGAAGGGATGTGGGGCACCCAGAGAGGTCTCTGGACCATCCTTGGAGAACTGCTGTTCAAAGCGAGCCCTCCTCATCAGCGGTAGTAAGAAAGAAGGAAGAAATGGCTCTCAGGTTGAGCGCAAGCAAAGGGAGCTGGCAGGGGTGCCAAGAGGCAGGAGATGAGAAGAGAGAACTCTTCTCTCAGGCATCGGGAAAACAGCTCGTGCAGAGGAAGAGAAATGGATGATGGCTCCTCCTGTGGGGCTAACAGTAAAGAGACCAGGTTGGGGGGATCATAAAGTGAGCGAACCGGCTGGAGGAATGGATGATCAGCCTGGAAAGCTAGCCTGGAGCCAGGTTGTCAAGGGCTTCTAATGCCAAACGGAGGCATTTGCATTCTATTCTAAGGGTGAAGGGGTACCCCTGACGCTTCCCAAATAGAACAGAAACTTGGAGCTCTTTGAGGGCAAGAGACTGTCTTTTTCCTTTCTTTGTATTCCCAGCACATCACAGTACCCGGAGGACAGTCGTTGCTTAATAAATGCTTATTGACCGACCAACTAATCTCCACTTTAGGAATTTTCATACGGAGGTACCTTTTTATCAACATCTCATCCAGGGGCCTTTTGCCTCCATGACTCACATCACAAGGTCGCTGCCTACCCATGATTCTTTCCTCCATGCTCCCGTCAGACCGCCGCCGGTGTCCTGGGTACCTTCTAGATCTCTTGCCATCGAGTGGACAATAAAGGAGCGCAGAGACCTCCCACATCCGTGGTCCCTCTCTTTCAGCCCACGAAGGGATTCTCTTTTTACCTGGCGAGCTTTTCATGGAAGGGTTGGCTAACTTTGCTAAATGGCTGTTTTCCCTTTCTTTTTTCTTCTTTGACGCTCGCAGCGACTGGGGACGGGAAGGTCTGTTCCGAAATGAAAGGGTCATCAAAAACAAAAGCTGGCAAGACGTTTCTAAACTGTCATTGCTGCTTCTCACTCTGAAGTCTTTTCTTTTTGTTCCCCCTCCGCCCCCCACGAGATTCTTCTCCCCCTCTTAAGATCTTCCCCTCCTATGACCGCCCCGCTGTATTCCAGTCCCACTGGATTCCAAATACACCGTGCTTGTGAATACCATTGATTATTAATGCATTATTCCTGGTGCCTCCAGTAATATTGCAGTGCCATAAATCACTGCTGCTTGCAGTTAATAACAGGGCTGTGATATTGATTACTCCACTGCTTAATTATACGTGACATTCTTTGAATTCGCTAATAGAGACTACCTGCCTCTTCATATGCTAATTATTGGTGTAAGCTGCTCGGTTAATTGTTTGTTTGCATTTGCCATTCATTTTACTGCTTTTGTTATTACTTAGCTCTGCCTGCTCCAACGCTTGCTATTTGCATTATTGATTGGCTGAATACAATTTTAACTAGAATAAGAACAAAATGGAGGTCAAAACTTAAGCTGCGTCAGGTTACCAGTCTAGAAACCTGAAGGTCTCTTTAGATTATAAGAGGAGACCTTGAGTGTTGAAAAAAAAAATGTTATGAAAACATTGAAAAGACCCCTAAGAAGTCATCTAGCGATAAGGGAGGCTATTCCAGCTCTTTTCTGGTAGTTTCTAGGAACATTGGATCATTCAAAAGTTCCTGATGTTGGACTAGCCAGAGGTAGTACTTGGAAACTGATCACTGAGATTACCATTAAAGAGAGGGACTTCTTCAGGATAGCACTTCTCAGGGGGCAGCTGGGTAGCTCAGTGGATTGAGAGCCAGGCCTAGAGATGGGAGGTTCTAGGTTCAAATTTGACCTTGGGCACTTCCCAGCTGTGTGACTCTGGGCAAGTCACTTAACCCCCTGGCCTAGCCCTTACCACTCTTCTGCCTTGCAAACAATACACAGTATTGATTCTAAGACAGAAGGTAAGGGTTAAAAAAAAAGTATGACCCAAAGGTCTTTGCAGATCTCCAAAACCTTTTTAAGGGGTCTACAAGGTAAAAGAATTTGTCATGATAATACTAAGATGCTATTTGCCTATTAAAATATACCTCCTTTTCCCCACTACATGTTTATGTGAGGCCAGATTTTCTTCAGATTCTTGAACTAAAACAACATATTGCAAAAGACTGAATACAGAAGGAGATATGAGAATCCAGCTGCCTTCCATTAAGCCAGACATTAGAGAGATTTGCTAAAATATGTAAAACAATGCCACTCTTCTCACTAAATATTTTGTTTTGGAAAATGCAGTTATTTTCCATAGAAATATGCCATTGATGTTAACATGTACTTGTCTGGTAGAGTCATTTTAAATTAAATATTGAAAAATTTTATCAGTTTTAATTTCAAATATGGTAAATACGAATAGATATAACCCACAGAAACAAAAAACTCCTTGGGGTCCAAAACAATTTTTAAGAGTATGAAAGAGTAGTCAATAATTCTTAAATACATAAAGGGATCCTGAGACCAAAAAGTCTGAGAACTACTGGGGTAGATCTTGGAAAGTATAGCAGGAAAGTTTGTCAAGGGATGAATTGAAATGCTTGACTAAGTCTGAAAAAAATTCATCACTCAATCTGAAAATCCAGTCTCAAAGGGGAATCACAGGTTCAAACCAGTAATATTCTCTTCCTCAGGGACCTCTCAGCCCCTGAGGAAGAACCAGAAAGAGTATGGATCAACCATTCAACTCAGTTACTATAGCATCACCAGGAGATTGAGATGTTTTTTTTTAAGTGGAAAAATAAAGGAACATGGGCTCAGAGATCACATGAACATCAAACACCACTGACAAAAGGCAACTGATTGATCAGACAGAACTTTATTCTGCCAACATTTGTGGTCCTTAAGTGGTCATTTGTTCATGGGATGCACCTTGAGAGGCATATATTGACTTGGTCCACCAGAAGCTGCTATCTACTGAGCCACCTTGAGGAAATGAGGATGGAACCATTGAAAGAATTCCCCTTTGTCTCCTTCCTATCCAATCAGTCACCCACTGCTCTCTCCTGGTTCTCCTCCCTGTCTGACTACTATTTCTCAGTTTCCTTTGCTGGATCTACATCTCCTAATGGAGGCTCTACCCCAAGGCTCTGTCCTGGACACATTTCTTTCTCTCCATACTTCCTTTTGAAGGTTTCCTCATGTCCCATGATTATTAATTATCACCTCTATGGAGATGGTTCCCAGATCCATATAGCTTGCCCTAATGTATCTCCTGAGCACTAGTTTTACCTCACCAAAAGTAAAAGTCTCAAACTAGATGCCCTTTAGTCATTTCAACTCCTTCATATCCAAAATAAGTCTTTTTCTCCCTTCCCCCCCCCCAAATCAGCCTTCTTCTGAAGTTCCCTAATAGACTGGATGGTCTTAGAGCCTTTAAGTCAATAAGAGAGGCCACTCCATCTCTTTTCTATCACTTCCTAGAATCACTTAAAAATTCATGATGTTGGAAATCAGGAGTAGGATTTGGAAACTAGACATTAAGATGACCGCTACAGATGGGGACTTATTTAGAGCAGCAGTTCTCAGAGTAAGGCCCATGCACCCCAACATCCTTTAGGGGGTCCATAACGTTAAAGCTATTGTCACATTCTTGAACTAAAAAAAAATTTGACAAAAGATTGAATACAGAAGCAGATATGAGACTCCAGCTGCCTTTCATTAAGCCAGGCATTAAAGAGATTTGCATATTTGGAGAGTATAAATGGTAATGTGCTGGAGCCAGCTAGAACTGGCTCTTGAGAGCCAGTTGTTAAATTTGTGGTATGAGCATTTACATCTTGGAAACTGGCAAATGCTTCACATGAGGGTTAGATTGATTGTTTTGTTGATTGTCTAGACTTTAGGAAGTGGTAGAAAAATGTTAATGATGCAGATTAAACTTAAATAATCATCATATGTATTTGGGGGGGCTGGCAGAAGAGGCCTGAAGGGGAAGTTGATTGTTAGACATTCTCCAGCACACTACTGAGTAGAATGAGAGCTAGTGAGCCTTTGGAGCTTATTTGAATTGACTTCTTACCTTCAAAAAAGATAGTAAACACATAATTTATATCTGAAGAGTGACTGGATCTCTCACCAGGCATATGTGGGCTACCCAATCTAGGAAACTTCTACCATTGCTAAAAATATTATGGGGAACTATTTCTCTACATATGGATTCCCTGTCTGGAGTCATTCTGACCAAGGTAGAGAAATAGAAAGCAAGCTATTCAAGCAAACTTTGACTTTTGTTTTTTTAACCCTTACTTTCTGTCTTAGAATCAATACTGTGCTTTTTGGTGAAGGTTTCCGGGTTAAGATGGCGGCAGAGTAAAAAACCGCTCTTAACCTCTCCTGACCAAAACACACAGGACTCCTCAAGGGGACATAAAACAAATCCAGATGAACGGAGGGATCCCACAACAGGGCACAGTGTGGAAGGTACGTGGAATCGGGACATTTCCATGCTATAAAGGGGTGAAACAGCTCTCACTAAATCGCGAGCTGAGCAACCACCCCTCCCCCCCACATACACACCACCTACAACACCGAAGCCAGGTCAAAAGAAATAGAGCAAGTTTGGGGCACCAGTTGAGTCATTGGCAGCTCCAGGGCCTGTTCCTGAGAGCAGCAAGACTTAGGACCCCAAAAAGCTAAAGAATGTGCACAGACTTTGAGCGTGGACACGGAGTGCAGGCGCGGGCAGAGGCGCGGGTATAGGCGGACACAGGAGCGAGTAAAGGCTCTGAAACCCTGAGTGGGGAACAAGTGCAGATGGGTATATGACTGTGGAAGCAGCGCCCTGAGACTTGTAAAGGAACCTCCAGCAGAGGATCAAGCAAGGGGGTCCACCAGGGGGCTTGACCTTGAGAAAAACCAGACCTGAGACCTCAGGACCCAAAAGACCACAGACAGACCCTGAGCCGAGGATAAAGCTGAGAAGCTGCTGGGCTAACGATGGCTACCCAGACTCAGGAAGTTCAGAAGAGAAAGATTAACAACAAGAAAAAGAAATCTTTAACACTCGACAACTTTTACACAGAGAAAATCCAGATAACTGAGCAAACAGAGGAGAACAAACAAGCATCCGGACCCTTCCAAAATAAGGAAAACTGGTCACAAGCTCTTGAAGAGTTCAAAACTGAGATGACGAGAAAGTTGGAAAAGATTTGGTTAGAGAAATGGGAAATAGCTCAAAAGGAAATCAGGCAAGAAAATAACAGTTTAAAAGGCAGAATTTTGCAATTGGAAAGTGAGGCTCAGAAATCAAATGAACTGATAAGCAAATTGAACACCAGAAATGACCAGATTGAAAAGGAAAACCAAAATATTATAGCCGAAAACCAGTCCCTAAAGGCTAGAATTGAGCAATTAGAAGCTAATGATCTCTCAAGACAACAAGAACAAATAAAACAAAGTCAAAAGACTGAAAAAATAGAAGGAAACATGAAATATCTCAATGAGAAAGTGACAGACCAAGAAAACAGGTCTAAAAGAGACAATTTGAGAATCATTGGTCTTCCAGAAAAACCAGAAATTAATAGAAACCTGGACTCTATACTAAAAGAAATAATTCAGCAAAATTGCCCTGAAGTCCTACAACAAGAGGGAAATATAGACATTGAAAGGATCCATAGATCACCCTCGACACTCGACCCCGAAAAGTCAACACCCAGGAATATAATAGCGAAATTGAAGAGCTTTCAAGTAAAAGAAAAAAATCTTACAAGAAGCTAGAAAGAGACAATTCAAATATCAAGGAGCACCAATCAGGATCACACAGGATCTGGCAGCCTCCACGCTAAAAGACCGCAATGCTTGGAATACGATATTCAGAAAGGCAAGAGAGCTGGGCCTGCAACCACGGATCAACTACCCATCATAATTGACTATATACTTCCAGGGGAAAGTATGGGCATTCAACAAAATTGAAGATTTCCAAGTATTTGCACAGAAAAGACCAGGGCTAAATGGAAAGTTTGATATCCAACCACAAAAATCGAGAGAAACATGAAAAGGTAAATAAGAAACAGAGGGGAAAGAAAGAAAACTCATAATTTTTAAATTTGACTCTTTAAGGGCTTAAATAAGATCTAATTATCTGTATTCCTATGTATAGAAATACTATGTATAATTCTCTGTAGTGAACTATTCACTATTATAGTATTCACTATTATAGTAATCAGAAGAATAATTCACAGGGAGAGGGTAGAATACCAAATGGTCTTAGATGACATGGGGAGTGGGAAAGAGGGGGATGAATAGTAGGGGACACCAAGAGAATCAATACCGTGTATTGGTTCCAAGGCAGAAGAGTGGTAAGGGCTAGGCAATGGGGGTTAAGTGACTTGCCCAGGGTCACACAGCTAGGAAGTGTCTGAAGTCACACTTGAACCCAGGACCTCCCATCTCCAGGCCCATCTCTCTGTCCACTGAGTCACCTAGCCCAAAATGTCAACTTTGGCAGGAATAAGTACCTAGAACTACATCTTTCCGGCTTTAAGGAGACTTATAGCCTGTCCATTTTAACTGCATAATGGCAAAGCATTATGACTGGGAGCACTGGGATTTGAGAAGAAATTTCTGAAATCATGAGATCTATAGAGAAGGGAAGAATTTATGACCAAATAAGAGCTAGGAAGCATTACAAGATATTAAATGAATACTTTTGATTATATTAAATTTTAAAAGTTTTATATAAAAAACCCAGTGTAACCAAGATTAGAAGGGAAACAATAAACTATGGAAATTCAGAAAATTTCTCAAATATATAGAAAATGAAGATAAATTTATAAGAATACAAGTCATTCTCCAATTCTCATATCAAAGGATATGAACAAGCAGTTTTCAGATGAAGAATTATAAGCTACTAATAATCATCTGAAAAAATTTTCTAAATCACTCTTAACTAGAGAAATGCAAATTAAAATGACTCTGAGGTACCACTTCACACCTATATGGCCAATATGACAGTAAAGGAAAATGATACATGTTGGAGGGAATGTGGCAAAATTGGCACCCTAATGCAATGTTGGTGGAGTTGTTAACTAATCTAATCATTCTAGAGGGCAATCTGGAACTCTACCAAAAGGACTATAAAAATTTTATCCTGTAATACTACTATTAGGTCTGTATCCCAAAGGAAAAAAAAAAGGAAAGGACCCATTTGTACAAAAAATATTTACAGCAGACCTTTTTGTGGTGCAAAGAATTGGAAATTGAGGGGAAGTCCATCAATTGGGGAATGGCTGAACAAAATGTGGTATATGTTGGTGATATAATAATATTGTGTTCTAAGAAACGATGAGCAAGATGATTTTAGAAAAGTTGGAAAGACCTACGTGAACTGATGCAGAATGAAATAAGCAGAACCAGGAGGACATTGTACAAAATAACAGTAATATTGTATGATAATTAACTGTGAAAGGCTTAGCTACTCTCAGCAATATAATGATTCAGGACAATTTTGAAGGACTTATGACATGGAATGCTACCCAACTCAGAAAAAGAATAGTAGGAGTTGTCTTTCACATCAGTGTATTTTTGGTTATATTTTGGGATTTTGAGTATGTATGAGAGTATGAGTATGATCCTACAACAATGGTTAATATGGAAGTGTATTTTGCATGACAATAAAAATTTTAAAAATGCTATTCACCTTCAGAGAAAGAACTGCTGGAGTCAGAATGCAGATCAAAGCATTCTTTTTTTCTTTGTGTTTTTATTTTTGGGGTTTTGGTTTTATATAAATATTCTCTTACAACAATGACCAAGGTGGAAGTAAGTTTTATATGATAATACATTTATAACCCAGATCAAATTACTTATCCTCTCCAGGAGGAAGGAGGGAGACTAATTGGATCTTATAATTTGGGGAAATGTATGTTGAAAATTGTTATTCCATGTAATTGGGAAAGTAAAATCTTTTTAGAAAAAAATTTCTGAAATCAGCATACAGCACTTCTAGAGCATGTTTACATTGCCACAGGGAAGGATATGGTAGGTTAATTTACAGCAAATATGCTAATATTTGGACAAGAACTACAGCTAACCGTTGCCTTGTGCTTTGGTGTCTCAGAAGATGGAAGAGATAAAAAAGACTCCCTATCTCTCATCCCAATACATTTCTCAACTGAGAAATTACCTGAAGAAAAACTCCCAGCCAGCCAACTTAACTTAGAAGAGCTCTGACAGAAACAAATGATGGTATGATGCTCAAATTCATTGTCAAGAACTTCAACAAGGTAATAGGATCTACTAAGACGCTTTGGTGTTAAAATTAACAAAGAAGAGTGATGGAAAACCACTCCATATCAAGTAGTGGAGATATTAGTCAACCTGTCCTCATACACTCTCTCTTTCAGCAGCCAAACTGGTCTATTTATTATCCTTGTACTCAAAATTCTTTCTCTTATCTCCAGACCTTTGAACAAGTTGTTTTCCCATACCTCCTTACTGGGAAATACTTTCTTGCCACAACACAAACTTTTGGAACTTCTCCCTGTGTCTCTATCTCTGTCTTCTCTCTCTCCTTTGTCTCTGTCTCTTTCTGTCTGTCTCTAACTCTGTCTTCTCTCTCCTTTGTATCTCTGTTTCTGTCTCTGTCTTTGCCTGTCTTTTTATCTCTGTGACTCTCTGTCTTCTCTCTCTCTCCTTTGTCTCTTTCTGTTTGTCTCTAATTCTGTCTTCTCTCTCTTTTGTATCTCTCTGTTTCTGTCTCTGTCTTTGCCTCTCTTTCTCTGTCTCTATCTCTTTCTCCTTTGCCTCTGTTTCTGTCTCACTCTGTCTTTGTCTCTCTGTCTCTGTCTCTCTGTCTGTCTCTGTCTCTCTCTCTCCCTCTCCTTTGTATCTATCTCTTTCTGTCTGTCTCTAACTGTCTTCTCTCTCCTTTGTCACTCTGTTTCAGTTTCTGTCTGTCTCTCTGTGTTTCTATATCTGTCTCCTCTCTCTTTGTCTCTATCTGCCTCCTCTCTTTCTCTTCTTGGTCTCTTTGTTTCTGTCTCTTCCTCTAGCTCCTCTCTCTGACTCTGTCTGTGTCCATATCTTTCTTTCTCTCCCCCCACCTCTAGTAGCACCACATAGTTTAGTGCCACCCTCCCAACCCCCATTCAGGAGGTGGCAGCAATGACTCTGTCTCTCTCTGACTCCCCCATTCCTTCTCAGTCTCCCCATTGGAGAACTCTGCCAAATCTCCTTGCTCCATTCCCACTGTTCCTGAAATGTATGGCTCCCCCCAGTTTTCAAGATGAAGGAAGAGTGGATCATCTCTCTTTTTCCCGCGGGGGGTGGAGGGCAGTCACCCTTGTTGCTCCCACGGACTGGAGCTGACAGCTACTAGATCCCTTCTTCTGCCAGCAGAAATTGGTTCCACTGATCTGCCTCATTCCTATTCCCTAAATGAAAGGTGTCACATCAGATGACAAGATACTCAGTGGAAGGACCTTCCCTGGTTCTAGGGGGCCGAGTCATGGTCCATTCACTTACCCTCCAATCATCAGCAAGGGTTGCTCTGCCCAAGGGCCCAACCACCCCAAGGGGGCGTTTGGACAAGAACCATGGCTAACCGTTGACTTGTACTTTGGTGTCTCAGAGACAGAAGGAATAAAAAGACTCTCCATCCTTCATCCCAATTTATCTGTCAATGGAGAAATTATCTGAACAATATGTGGGCCCCAGAAGGAGGGGTTGAGGGGACCTAGTTCACTGTAAAAACCATCACTCAGAAAGTCAAACTAGGAGAGGGGGGAGAACACTCCTTAAAGCTAAGTGCTGAGAAAAGTTATTAAATGTTGGGGAAGGAGCCCTCATTGAGAGACTCCTGCTAGTAACAGAAGGTCAGAACTGAAAACCTGCAGACAAGGATCTCTGAGAGCTGCCAGTCTTTCTGGAAACTTAATAGGGAAAGATTAGAAACCTCTGGTTTTAAACTTCCTAGAGTAATTTCAAAATGGGCAAGCTAAGGCTTACCTGGCAGCCCCACCAGAGCTTCTCAGGGAATAGAACCAGGCGCTTGACTTTGAATTTAAATAGCTATGGTTTAAGGGGAGAAAAAAATTTTAAATGACAAAGTTATACTTACATAGCAGGGAATGTGGGGAGTAAAAGAAAGAAATCTGGGGGATCCTACAAAGTTAAAAACCCTTCCGGCCCCTTTGCTGATGAATGATGCTGAATCAGAGGCTTCTCTTTGTTCTATTTCCTCTCTTCTATCATTTCCCTCCCACGAAGAGAGAGAAGCAGCTCTGTTCCTACAAGGATGTGGATAGGTTTTCCCAGCCAAAGTCACGGTGGGGAGCGGAGGATTCAAAAGCCAATAAAGCCTAGAGAGGAGGAGGATTTGACAAACCTAAAGTTAATGCAGAATAGCAGGAGTCTCTCTATAAAGAATAATATTTAAGTTGTGCCCTTCTTCCCTCCCCACTTCCATCCCTTAACTCCCAAGCCCCCTCATCCTCTTCTTCCTCAAACTAGGGGTTGAAACACCCCCCTCAACCTATCTGGGCTATTTGTTCCATTAATCAGTCTAATGTGGATTGGACAGGGCCTGGTGGACAGTGCAGGGTACTTGGGGAACTGCTGAGAAGTCTATATTTCTCTAATGCATCACTTTGTTCATAATAGCCTTAGGAGGCAAGTAACACAAGCCTTGTTAAGCCAGTTTTCATGATGCAGAAACGGAGATTTAGAGAAGTTATATCTTGCCCATAATCACACAACGAGGGCCTTGGATCCTCGTCTTCTAACTCCAATCCCAGGACTCTTTCCATTGAACCCTGTTGCCTCTAGCTCACGATCTGGCTGGAAGGACAGGGAGAAGGAGCATGGAACAATAATATATCTGATGACAGCTAGGTGGTGAAGTGGATAGGGCACTGGGCTTGGAATCAGGAAGACTCATCTTTTGGAGCTTAAATCTGGCTTCAGGCATTTACTAGTTGTATGACCCTGGGCAAGTCACTTTATCCTGTTTGCCTCAGTTTCCTCATCTGTAAAATGAACTAGAGAAAGAAATGGCAAACCCCTCCAGTATCTTTGCCAAAAAGACCCCTAATGTGGTCATGGAAAATAGGACACAACCGAAACAGTTGAACAACAAAAATGAATTTCTATGGGCTGATGATTAACACTATAAGAATTCAGAGAAAGAGAGATCATTCATTGTTAGCTTGAGTCAGCAGAGAAGACTTGGAGAGAAGAGCCACAAGGCCCTGTCCAATCCACATTAGAATGATGAATGGAACAAATAGGATAGGTTGGGGGAGGGTTTCAACTCCTAGTTTGAGGAAGAAGAGGATAAGGGGGTTTAGAAGATAAGGGGAGGGACTTGAGTTGTCCTTGAAGTAAGGGAAGAATTTGTCATTGTGTGTGAAGATATGGGTCTAAGAACACACCCAGGATGATCTGAGACACTGAACTTTTCAGCTCGACAGATATTTATATTTTATGCAAAAGAATCAGATTTTACAAATCCTCCCCTCCCAGATGGAGGGTACCTCAAATACATCTCTTCTTCCCTGGAAAGAAAGGTGACCTTAACTTTGTTTTCCTGAAGGCCAGGCAGCTATAATTCCCATTGACGAAGGCCTAGCAGTTGAATTTTCTCTTCCACAAAGGTCAGGTTTATTTTATCTTTTTTTTCTATAGGGCCAATTATGTAGCCTCTGTTCCATATAGGATGATATAAAGACATTCAAAATAATTCTGTAGCTAAATGAGATATCATAAATCCACAGCCTCAGGAACATCTGAACACCTTCCAAGATACTGAAGGCAAGTGCAAATTTCCCTTGCAGGCAAATTTTGCAAGGCACTACATCTTTTTTATTTTTATTCATGCTCTGATTATTGGTTATTGATTCTCATAGATACTGTAACATGGAAAATGGCAGGGTGGAATTCTTGCAAGATACAGGGTCAAGCCTCACCCAGAATTCCAGGGGACCAATCAATAATTGGAATTATTACTTATAATTTATCATTACAATACTGAATATCTAATGACATTAAATGAAGAGGCTATAAAGCTATAAAGAGACATTAAACAATGCTGCTTAATTAAGTTTTCCTTCACATGGCTCAGTGGATAGAGCACTAGGTCTAGAGACAGAAGACATGAGTTCAAATCCAGCATCAGAAACTTACTAGATGTGTGATTTAACCTAGATTTGCCTTAATCCACAGGAGGAGGAAATGACAACCACTCTAATAATTTTGTCAAGAAAACTCCATAGAGAGTATGGAGCATGGGGTCACAAAAAGTTGGACATGACTGAACAACTAATCAACAAGAACAATATATACATTAGGTAGCAAGAGAGAAAGTTCAGAGGAAAACTTGTAGGTAATGGACATAATGAATGAAGATGCAGAAATCAGAATGAAAATTTTTTCTTCTGGAGACAAGGAGTATAATTAGCCTGACTACAACAGTAAGTGTATGTTATGGAGTAATAGAAAATAAAGATGTATAGAGACCAAATGACAAGATCCGGGAGGCTGGGGGCCATGTTTTGTTCTTGGTACTGATAATAACCCTTAGCACTGTTCCTTGCATGTAAGATTCTTGACAAATATTTGTTGAATGGAGATGCAGTGGAGATTATAAAAGAACTCTCTATATATACAACCTAGTGGATGCTAGAGGAAACATGAGGCAAATGGGATTATGATGTAAAGAAAGAAAGATATCAATAAAACATATTTTTAAAATAGAAGACTAAGTGGTGCAGTGAATCAAGTGTCAGAAAGACTCAATTCTCTAATTTCAAATCTGGCCTCTGACAACTTACTAGCTGTGTGACACTGGGCAAGTCACGTACCCCTGTTTGCCTCAATTTTCTCATCTATAAAGTGAGCTGGAGAAGGAAATGGCAAGCCATTCTAGTATTTGCCAATGAGACCCCAAATGGGGTCATGAAGAGTCAGATATGGCTGAAAAATGATGAAACAATAACAGGAATCTAAAGAACTCTGGAAAACTTTTGAGGTGGGAAAGTAGGGGTTATGGGTTCCAGATAAATTAAAAAACTTCATAAGGACAGAAGCTTTCTGGTCTGGAGGTTTGTTTTGAATTAAAGACATTCACCCAACTGATGCCTTCATGCTAGTCAATGATTAGGAAGCTGGTGCCCCGGAGAAGATGATGAGCACCATCTGCTGGTGCATGGCTTAACTGCAGAATTCAGCAAAGGAGCTGAGTTTCAGTAGTCAGACCCATAAAGGACCTTGTTATTGGGAAATGAGTAGACTCCAGGAAGACAGTGAGCATGGAGCAAAGAGCAACCACCACCTGCTAAGAGCTGAAGGAGGCTATAGAAAGTGATGGCAATGGATAAAAATAAATACTGACCTCTTCTTTGCCAGAACCACACCCAGGGCAAAAGCAATAAATCAATAAGAGAAATTGACAAGAATTTATTAAATACCTCCTATGTGCCAAGGCATGGAGTCTGTAAAGTCACTAGCACAAGTCTTTTCTGGAGCCATTCATTTGTAAATAAAACTTAGCCTTGTGTACCTAATTGCTTTAAATACATGAGGTCTTTCTTGATCCTTTCAATGACAGTTCCTCCCCCATCACTATAATTTTAAAAATCACCTTGTATTCATTTTCTCTATATTTTTCTATTCTTACATATGCAAATACTGCTATTCTTCTTCTCTTTACCCAATGCAATGCAAGCTCCTTGTGAACAGGGACTATTTCATTTTTGTCTTTGTGCTCCCAGGTCCTAGCACAGCACTGAATACATAGGAGGTATTTAATGAAATGCTTGCTGATTGAATTATGTCACTGTAAAGAGGAGTTCTACTATTTGCAAAAGTCTGTCTATTCCATTTTCATATCCTCACCAAGAATGTCTTTGATATATGTGTAGATAATTCTGTAAATATTTTGAAGAATTAGGAAAATGGGCATATGGGTCAGGAGTTATTGATGCTTTCTTATTATTTTTTTTTCTCCAAGGGTTTGGTTTCCTCCCTTCTTTTAATTGGCTAAAAAGGGGGCATCATTCCCTCATTTAGGACTTTAATGCTGTCAAAATAGTGTCATTTCAATACAGCTAGGTGGCTCAGTGACTAGAGAGCCAGGCCTGGAGTTGGGAGGTCCTGGGTTCAAATCTGATCTTAGATACTTCCTAGCTTTGTGACTCCAGGCAAATCACTTAGTCAAATGGCTAGCTCTTACTGCTCTTCTGCCTTAGAACAGATATTTAGTATTGGTTTATCAATTCTAAGACAGAAAGTATTTTTTAAATAGAAAGAACAGCTGGACTAGATCAAGTCTGCACAGAAGAGGCTTTTGAAGGAGATGACACTGTCTTTGACTTGCTGTCATTTTTACTTCCTGATGTAGTACATCTGGAATAACAGTAGAGATCATATGTGATGACTCTATTGCCCTTGATAGAGAAAAATAGTTTGTCATAACAATCTTGACAGATTTTTTGCATTTTTCATCTGTTTATTATCCTCATTTAATCCTTAAATGCTTAGACTTATTTGGGTTTCTTGCCAAACTTGCTATAAACTTGCTTTTTCTTTTATCACTTATTATTATTTTATGAAATAATACTTATCACCATTTTCCACTATCCTCTTTCACCAGATTTTATAAATGAGTTCATGTTCTAAACCAGTATTACCCATGACTCAACACATCTCTTCTTGGCAAAGGAAACTGTTTGCTAGTTTCTAGGTTCTTTTTGTCATGCTATAAAGACTAATTTAAATTGGTTAAGTTCCTTAAGAATTAATGATAGTCTATATCAATGTCAGTTCCTAGCCATTTCCCATTTTTCAGTGTTAGTAGGTCACTTAAATATGTCAAGTTGGAGTTGTTTTAATTACATCTTCTCATTTTTATTCTTCTAATTTGGTATTGATTTTGATTTCTGCTCTATAACAAGGTTTCTTAACCAGGTTCTGTAGATCGATTTCAGGGGAGTCCATGAACTTGGAAGGGGGAAATATCTCTATTTCAAAATAATTAGTTTCCTTTGTAATCCTCCATATTTATTTTATTCATTTAAAAATGTTATTCTTAGAAATTCACAGGTTTTATCTGCCTGCCAAAGAGGTCCATGACTCAAAAAAGGTTAAGCATCTCCTTCTGCAAATTCAATAATCTGTCTATATGCACACAATGGATTTAGAAATAACTCCCTTATCGGTGACCAGTTATTGCCTCTCTTATTATAGAATGTTTCATTTTTGTAGTGTTATTCTGTCTTTCCCATGTCCAGAATCTCTCATTCCTCCAAATTAAATTAATATATATTTAATTACTTGCTGATGCTATGGGGAAACATGGCCCCAAAATACGTTAGAAAATATGACTATGGAGGGCAGCTGGGTAGTTCAGTGGAGTGAGAGTCAGGCCTAGAGACAGGAGGTCCTAGGTTCAAACCTGGCCTCAGCCACTTCCCAGCTGTGTGACCCTGTGCAAGTCACTTGACCCCCATTGCCCACCCTTACCACTCTTCCACCTATGAGACAATACACCGAAGTATAAGGGTTTTAAAAAAAAAGAAAATATGACTATGAAATGCAAGAAGGTCAGCTAGTTGGTTCAGTGGATAGATTGCCAGGCCTTGAGATGAGAGATCCTGAGTTCAAATCTGAATTTGACCTAACTGTGTGACCCTGGGCAAATCACTTAATCTTGCTTGCCTCAGTTCTTTATCTATAGAATGAGCTGGAAAAGGAAATAGCAAACCACTTGAGTGTCTTTGCCAAAAAAACCTCATGGATAGTAATAGTCCATGGGGTCATGAAAAAAATCTAACACAACTGAACATCTGAACAGCAATGACAACAAAAAAATTTTTAATGGATGGTTAGAGTGCAAAGGGGAGAGTAAAACCTATTGTATATGCCAGCTATGTTCCAGTGGGGTTCATTAAAGGTTTTCATGGCCAGCTAGATCTCAGACAGAAAGGGAATACAAGGAACATGAAAGCATCCAGGATCCCCTCCTTAGTGCCTCTCGGTGAGGGATATGTTCCTCGGGGGTTCTAGAGTTCCTGAACCTCTGACAAATATCAACATATTGATATGATCACCAGAGTTGACCCAAGGGTCACAGAATGAATTATTGACAACAATACAATTTGAATATGGGTCTTTTTTTCCTTATGCAGAGAAAATCAACACTCCTGGAGCCATTTATTGTTAGTCTCTATTGCCAACCAGACTTAAAGATCTGGAAACACTAATTGGCCAGGGCAAAAGTTACTGAGCTCCTGGAGAGTCTGTTCTGAACTCATGATTGCTCTTATAGACAACTTGACCTTGGCAAATATCCAAGATCCTTCATAGCCTCATATGCAGGTATTTGTTTTCCAGGGGAGAAGTCTATGATGATCTGTTTCTCACAATTAACCTCAATATTGCATACATTCAGTGGCATCTATTAACCTCCATTTCAGGAGGGTTTCTAGTCCAGCCATCTCTTCATTTCTCACCTGGTTGCACTCCTTGCCCCAGAAACCTCTTCATCCTGGAAGATCACTTCAGCTCTGGAATTCAGATCTCTGAAGTCCCCTCTGCCCCTGGGGTCCCTTCCTTTGATTGGAGGATGGAGGGTTCCTCCCAGAACCTTCATTTCAGAAGGGCTCCTAGGCCAGACATCTCTTTGTTTCCCACCAGGCTGCACCCCAATGAACTCTTCCATCATGCCTCCTTGCTCAGACACCTCTCCTCCTCACCCCACTTTTTAGCTTCCTTTTATATGTGGTCTCTGTTAGACTAGAAGCTCCTGAAGGGCAGGGATTGTCTCTGTTCCTATTTGTATTTTCAGCACCTAGGACAGTACCTACAAGTAGTAAGCACTTATCCACTGAGTAACTGACCTTGAGAAGTAATTGTTTTCTCAATGTGGGTAGCCTGCTCAGATTAATTTTTTTTAACCCTTACCTTCAGTCTTAGAATCAATACTGTGCATTGGTTCCAAGGCAGGAGAGCGGTAAGGTCTAGACAATGGGGGCTAAGTGACATGCCCAGGGTCACACAGCAGATTAGGAATTTATAAGTATACTGAGAATAATCCTAGGAGCTACTGTTATTTTACAAAGAATTTCAGTATTGATATTCTGTTCCTCCAATCATAGTTGGACTCACTTTTTACTGAAGATCACACACTGTGGGTACCTAAGTGTATATATTTACAATTTTATTGGTTTTCAGTATCTTCTTCCCTCTTTGCCACCATCCTGCCACCATAGCTAAAGAAGCAGATAGGGTGAAGGCCATTTTAATGGATTCCCATAGTTGAGAATGTGGATGCTACAATGTGGGGGGAGATACTGACACTGGATGAAGGCAGAAGACCTGTATTTAAATCATTCCCGACTTCTTTTTAAAATTTATTTAAACCCTTAACTTCCCTCTTAGAATCAATATTGTATATTGGTTCCAAGGCAGAAGAGTGGTCATGTGGGTTAAGTGACTGCAGAGAGTCACATAGCTAAGAAGTGTCTGAGGCCAGATTTGAACCCAGGATCTTCTGTCTCTAGGTCTGGCTCTCAATCCACTATACTACCTAAAGTTGCTCCCATCCATGACTTTTTTTAAAATAACCTGTACCTTCTATCTTAGAATCAATACTGTGTATTGGTTCTATTCAGAAGTATGGTAAACAGTGGAATTGCTTGTTGGCTTTGGGAGGGGGGAGAAAAGAAGGGAAGGAAAGAAAATGAATCAGGTAAACATGGAAAAATAGCTATGAATAAACTAACTAACTAACTAATTAATTAATTAATTGAGGAAGTATAGTAAAGACTAGGCAGTTGGGGTTAAGTGACTTGCCCATGGTCACATGGCTAGGAAGTATCTGAGGTCAGATTCCACCAAACTACCCCCATGTTCCCATTCCTGATTTTTTAATGTCAACATGACCTTGGTTAAGTTTGGCCTTGGCCTCTCTCAATCTATAAAACAAGAGAGTTGTAGCAGATGGTCACTAAGGTCTCTCTCTCTCTTTGGTGAAAAAATATTTTCATTTAATTTTTATTATCATGCAAAACTCACTTCCATATTAGTCATTGTTGTAAGAGCACACACGAAACCAAAACCCCAAAATAAAACCATAAATATACTGAAGAAAGTATGCTTTGATCTGCATCCATCTAACTCCAACAGTTCTCTCTCTGGAGGTGGATAACATTCCCCGTCATAATCTTTCAGGATTGTCTCAGATCATTGCCTTGCTGAGAGTAGCCAAGTTTTCACAGTTGATCATTCCACAATACTGCTGTCTGTTACTTTGTACAATGATCTCCCGGTTCTGCTTATTTCCCTCTGCATCAGTTCCCACAGATCTTCCCAGCTTTTTCTGAAATCATATTGCTTGTCATTTCTTATAGCATAATAGTATTCCATCACTAACATGTACCATAATTTTTTCAGCCATTCCCCAATGGATAGATATCCCCATAACTTCCAAGTCTTTGCCACTACAAAAAGAACAGCTATAAATATTTTTGTACAAACAGATCCTTTCCCCTTTTTTATCATCTCTTTGGGATACAGACCCAGCAGTGGTATTACTGGATTGACGTTTATGCACAGTTTTATAGCCCTTTGGGCATAGTTCCAGATTGCCCACTGGGGTCTCTTTAAGCTCTAGATCTGTGGTAACATAATTCATCACCACATAACTAGCTCATAGAGGACAAGCCTTTCTATATGTTCTGGTAATTGTAAAAAAGTCTTGGCCTGTTTCTGGGGCCATTTTGGAAGCCTTATTAGTATGGTAGAACATGGCCAAGCTTGCACCCCATCGGCATAGCCTTTGATAATATAGGATCATCTCCACATAATGATTATCAGAGTAGGTCCTTGTGGTGGAGATACGGTAAATAATCATACAAGTGTGACGTGGTGAAAAAAAAGTAAATGTAATAACGGTATCCAGAAAGAGTGAGATGGCAATCCCAGACCTTGCCCTGGTCATACTCTATCTAGAGCATGGTGTTTAGTCCCGGCCACCACGTTTTAGCAAGGATGTTGATAAGTCAGAGATTATCCTGGAGGACAGTAGCCAAAATGGTGAATCTTTGAGGTTGGGCCATGTGAAGATCCATTGAAAGAATTGGGGAAAAGAAAACTGGGGAGAGATGACATTCTAGGGGAGAATTTACACCGGTTCTTCTTAGTCATGGAAGGTAGATTTAGTCTTGATGTAAGAGAAACTTTCCCAATGATTAAAACTCACTAAAATGAGAATTGGATGCCTTCTGCCTCATAGGAGGGTTTTTTTTTAATTTAATTTTTTTTATTTTAAACCCATAACTTCTGTGTATTGACTTATAGGTGGAAGAGTGGTAAGGGTAGGCAATGGGGGTCAAGTGACTTGCCCAGGGTCACACAGCTGGGAAGTGTCTGAGGCCGGATTTGAACCTAGGACCTCCCGTCTCTAGGCTTGGCTCTCAATCCACTGAGCTACCCAGCTGCCCCCTCATAGGAGGGTTTTGTTGTTGTTGTTGTTGTTGTTGTTGTTGTTGTTGTTGTTGTTGTTGTTTTCATTAGAAGTCTTCGAGCAAAGCCTGGATGACTTGTTTAAAGATTCATGATATTCAAGCAAAGGTTGGATTCTATGTCTGTCCTTTTTTTGTCCTAAAACGGAGGCAAATGGAGGTAAGTGACTAGCCCAGGGTCACACAGCTAGGAAGTGTCTGAGGCCAGATTTGAGCTAGGTCCTCCTAATTTCAGACCCTATGCTTCGTCCACTGAGCCACCTCGCTGCCTCATCCCTTCTAGCTCTGAGATGCCATTCATTTCAATCAGGAACGTCAGGTTCACATCCCTGCTTTTTTGCAACAATAGTTGAGTCAACAAGCACTTGTTATTCGTTTGCTGGGTGCCGGCCACTTCGCTAAGGGATAACCTTGAGCCAATGACTTCGCCGCTCTCAGCCTCAGTTTCTTCATCTGTAAAATCAAGGGGTTCCGCTTCTGAGTTCTCTGCCCGGTGGAAGTGCTTCCTGAGCCCCGGCGCAGGAGCGCACAGCAGCCCGCGCCTCCCACCTAGTGGCCAGAAGGGAGAATTACATCTGCTGAGGACTCCGAGGATACAGGGCGGGCTTCTTCCTGTTTGCTAGGGATGCTCTGGGTGCTGCAAGAACCAGGCAGCCGCGGGAGGAGAAGGCGGAAGGGCCCGGGGGCCCATCTTAAAAGCTTTTCTCTGGAAATAGCCGTTTAAATGGAAAGTATCAAAACAAATCAAAAGGGAATGAAATCTCAAATGACAGCGGCCCCAGCTAGGCCTGGAAGAAGCTTTTCTTTGCAGAGCTGGCAGTGGACAATACCGGACTTCAAGGATGGGCTAGAGAGTCTGGCTGAGCTTTTCCGCCTATTTTTATTCTTTGTCATAAGGAATGTCTCTGGGAGAGGAAGAGATCAGTTTGGAAAAGTGATATAAAACAAAAGATAGACGTAAGCTTTTTAATTAATTAATTAAAAAAAAAAACCCTTGCCTTCTGTTTGGAATCGAGTCTAAGTATCAGTTCTAAGACAGAAGAGCTGGAAGGGCTGGGCAGTGGGGATGAAGTGACTTGCCCAGGGCTGGGAAGTGTCTGAAGTTAGATTTGAACCCAAGACCTCCTGTCTCTGGGCCTGGTTCTCAATCCATTGAGCCATCTAGTTGCCCCCAAATTTTTTAATTAAAAAAATCCTTCCTCTGCTCTATACCCTCCCTGATCCCTCTACAGAGGATCCTGGCTATGTACTTGGATTGACAAGTGCAGACCTTCCATCATACAAAGCTGGTGGGCTTCCTGCAAGGCAGCCTGTGAATGTCAATTATTTCCTTCTCAGATCTGATGTTCCCTGTGGGCTTGCTTGCCTTTTGACATCTGAGTCTAGGGCCCACTTCTATGGGATCTGTTTGGGGGCAAATGGCTTCCTTGGATACTTGATGATTCCATGGTATCACGGGTGAGAGTGTGCTCCTTTCACAGGTACACATTGCACCCCAGCCTCCCCGTATCATTGTGAACTCCTTACCTATTTCTTTTCATCAATCTACTATGAGAGACTGCTAGGTGGCTCTAGGGATTGAGAGGTAGGCCTAGAGATAGGAGGTCCTGGGTTCAAATTTGATCTCAGACACTTTGCAGATGTGTGACCCTGGGCAAGTCATTTCATCCCTATTATCTAGCCCTTACTGCTCTTCTGCTTTAGAATTGAAAGAAAGAAAGAAAGAAAGAAAGAAAGAAAGAAAGAAAGAAAGAAAGAAAGAAAGGAAGAAAGAAAGNAGAAAGAAAGAAAGAAAGAAAGAAAGAAAGAAAGAAAGAAAGAAAGAAAAAGAAAAAAAGGTAGGGAGGGGAAGAAAGAGAGAGAGAGACAGAGAGAGAGAGAAAAGCAATGGAAAAAGGGCCACTGAATATTTGGAGGTTTGTGATAGGTATGAAACTATTCCTATAATGGGTAAAGTTGGAACTTCTACTAAGAAAATGACTTCTGAGGAGTTAAAGAACATAATGCAAATTCACAGGCACTGCTTAACAAATGTTTGCTGAGTTGAATGGACAAGCCAGAATGCCCAGAGGAGGGTTACCAGGATGGGGGAAAGGCCCAGAAATCAGGCAATAGTTACTGATGTCCTACATGTTACCCAGCACATAGTATATATTTAATTAAGTGCATGTTGATTCTTGATTGGTGGGGAATGACTTTGAGATCATCCAATAACAGTTGAAAGAACTGACATGAAAGGGGGAGTTAGATTTGTTCTGTTTGGCTTGGAAGTCAGAATTGAAAAAAAACGAGTAGAAGCTGCAAAGAGGTAAATTAAGGCTGGATAAAGTTAGGGAAAACTGTCTAGAAAAATAAAGCAAATGAAAAGTGGAATAAGTTGTCCCAGTAGTTCATAGGATCATAGACAGACATACAGCTGGAAGGCACCTGAAAGGATAAATTGAGGCCCAGAGAGAGTGCATTATTTGCCTTAGGTCACACAGATGGTAAGAAATAGTGCTGGGATTTGAACTCAAGTTCTGTGATGTCAAGTTCAGCATTCTTTCCGCTCTCCTATGTGACTTCCCTTGTAGAGGGTTCCTTCTCACTGAAGGAGGAACCAAGCAAAGGCTAGATGACCACCAAACAGGTATGTTATAGAGGGAATATTTGTTCAGGTATAAGTAGGACAGATCCCTTCCAAGTCTAAAATTCTGTGATTGGCAGTGACTAAAGGATCAATATTAAGCTGAAAACAAGCCAGCCTCCAGTGGGGCATCCAGCATGGCAGTATGATCCCTTGCAAGAATTTACTTTTCATACATTGTATTAATTCCTACAGTGGGGGTCTGGATTAGAAAAGCCCCAATTGATTCCTGTATATTAGGGAGAATTCTTGTTATCAGAGTCAGAGGGGATAAGGCTCCAGCCAATTCACTGCTTTTTGCATTTTCCTTTCCTTAGAAATGGCAATGAAGGTGTTCCTTTTTAACAAAATTTGGTTAATAAATAAAGGGGACCAGGGTTCTTTCCTGTGTGTGTTCCCCATCACACATAGATGGGAAGGAGTTGATAGTTTAATAGACCACCTCCTAATTAACTAAAAATTAGAGATGTCTTGGGATATTCAAGGGAGGATCTGAATAACAAGCTCTCAAAAGGGTACATAGGTACCTGATCCAGGACCTCCCAGATCTTTGTCCTCAAGAGGGCCAATGACCTCTTACTTTATTGGTTGTGATGCTGGCCTAATCAATAAGCTAATATTCTTACCCAAAATCAATCTCCCAAATTTTAATTGTAACACCCCGAATCAGTGAGTCAAACTGGAAAATGTATGAGCTCTACCTCTACCTCATGAGCTCAACCCTACATTGCATACGTCGTTTCTTAGGCTTTTTGGATCTAATTTCACAAATAAGGAAATCATGGTTCCCAGAAGCAAAGTGACTTGCTCAATGTCATGTAATCAGTTACTGGCATGGAGTTGCCAAAGGACCATTTTGTGATTCAAATATTTACCACAGTAAAAATTATTGCAAAACATGGCTAGCCAGAAGGCATGGGAATAGAGTCATTCTGGAGAAACAAGTGATTTACACAATTAAACGTTTACCTTTTTAAGCCTCAGCTTTGTTATTCTGACCATCTTGCATGGATATCTTTCTAAAGTATGTAACAGTAATAATAGTAATAATAACTAGCCTTTCTGTCAAGAAGTATTAAGTACCTATTATGTGCCAGGCATTATGCTAAAGAAAGACAAAAAACAGTCACAATCCTCAAGAAACTCACAATCTATTGAGGGAGACACACATCAGCAACTATGTCCAAACAAGACACCTCTGGGATAACGTGAAGATAACTGCAGAGGGAAGGCACTAAGATTAAGGAGGACCAGGAGAGGCTTCTTCTAGAAGGTGGGATTTGGGCCAAGAATTGGAGAAAGCCAGGGAAAAAGCCAGGAGGCAGATAAGAGAAGGGAGAGTTCCAGGCAGGAAAGAGAGTTGATAAAAAAGCCAGGAGTTGAGAGATGAAGTGTTTAAGGAACTACAAGGAAGCCAGTGTCACTAGATCTCAGGGCGAATGTAGGGGTGTAGGATGTAAGAAGCCTGGAAAGTTAGGAGGGCTTTAATAGCTAAAGAAAAGATTTTCTATCTGATCTTGGAAGAAATAAGGAGCCACAGGAGTGGATAGAAGAGGGAGACTGATATGGTCAGACCTTGCCTTAAGAAAGATCAGTTTAATAGCCAAGTGAAGGACACACTAGAATGAGGGAGACTTAGACAACAATCCCAGCAGGAGGGGATGAGGGTCTGCATCAGGCTGGTAGCAGTGTCAGAGGAGGAAAGAGGCCCATAGGAGAGAAGTTACAAAGCAGAAGCATGATTCAGATAGAGATGGATGCCAGGGAGGAGTTGAGAATGATGCTGGCAAGTGGGTGGATGGAGGAGCTCTGCCAGCAAGAGGGAAGTCAATAGGAAGGTACGGTTTAGGAATTCCATTTTGGACGTTTTGAATTTAAGATGTATATGGGGCATCCGGTTCTAAATTGGCCAGTAGACCAGTAGATAGTTGGAGATATAAGCCTGGAGGCCAGAAGACAAATCGATCCAAGAATCAGCTGCATGGAGATGATCTCTGAATCTGAAAGAGTTGAGGATATCACGGAGGAAAACAGGAGAGATGTAGAAGAGGGCCCAGGACAGAGCCATGGGGGATATCCATGGTCAGTAGATGGATGGAGATGCAGCAAAGGAGACTGAGAAAGAACTGCCAGGGAAAGAGAGTGAGGAGAACATGGAGAAGGCAGTGTCTTAAAGACCTAAAGAGAGGACAATATAAAGGGTGATCAACATCCATCCATACACATATATACATATGCACATACATGGATTGCATTTATGGCTTGCAAAGGGCTTTATCTCATTTGGTTTCAAATATTTGCCTGCTTTCTTGAACAGATGCACAAACTATTATCTTTTCTTGGTGACGCTGGGAAATTTTTATAAATACATATTGTGCATTGCTAGGACACTGATGGATCCCAGGGCTCTTTTGGTGCAACTTCTTGACCAGAATCCCAGAGTCAATGCTCTACTCTAATTTAGGCCCCAGAGATATCTCCAAGTGTTCTGACTTAAAAGTATCAGGTCATACTCAAGACATAAATATGAAGCTGTTTTAAAAGAAATGAAGAACAAATTAACTGAAGGCATATTCATTGCCCATGATTAGACTATACAAAAAAAATTAATACCTAAATTCCAGAGGGAAGGCACTAAGATTAAGGAGGACTAGGAGAAGAGTCTTGGAGAAGGTGGGACTTAGGCTGAGACTTCAAGAAAGCCAGAAAAGCCAGGAGGCAAACAGGAGGGTGAGAGTTCCAAACTTGTAGGACAATGAAAAAGCCAGGAATTGAGAGATGAAGTGTTGTGGATAAGGAATAGCAAGGAAGCTGGCACCCAATCAGAATATATTTAGGGGGTAAGAGGTAAGAAACCTGGAAAATTAGGAAGGGGTCAGGTTATGAAGGGCTTTAACAGTTTAACAAAGTATTTAGTATTATGCTAATCCAACTATCAAGTATTATACTTTTAAAATAAATAAGACAAAATTCACTTTGGAAAAAAGGTTTAGAATAGCTTAAGAAATCATTTTAAAAAAGGAATGAGAGCAGGGGCAGCTGGGTAGCTCAGTGGATTGAGAGTTAGGCCTAGAGACGGGAGGTCCTAGGTTCAAAATCTGACCTCAGACACTTCCCAGCTGTGTGACCCTGGGCAAGTCACTTGACCCCCATTGCCTACCCTTAACACTCTTCTGCCTTGGAGCCAATACACAGTATTGACTCCAAGATGAAAGGTAAGGGTTTAAAAAAAAAAAAGGAATGAGAGCATCCCCAAATCTCAAATTATTATAAAGCAGCAGTCGTCGAAAGTATTTGATAGTTGTTGAAACAACTGATTTCAAAAACCCAGTGTTCAATAATCCCAAGGACGTAAATTACTTAGGGAAGAACTTTGTAGCTGAAAAAACTGCTGGGAAAATATGAAGATAGTGTGGCAGAAATTAGGTTGAAACCAACTTCTTAAATCTACCACAATAAGCTGAAAATGGATAAATGAGCTGCATTTTTTAAACAACCACAACCATTTTTTTTTTAATTAGAGGAGAACCAGATCAAGTCCCTTTCACAGCTTTGAGGAGGGTATGAGTGCTTAAGTAAACAAGATGATCACAAAAGATAAAAAAAGATAAACATTATTACATGAAGTGAAATGGTTTCCATATGAAAAAATCAATGCAAGTAAGCTACAAAGGATATGTGTCATTTGGAAAAAATCTTTGCCCAAAATATTTCTGATAAAGACATGATATACAAGAATCCTAGGAAACTAATTGCTGTAGCTAAGTAATCCAAGAATTGGAAGAAAACAAAAAAAATTGACTATGATTTAACATCTGTGTGCACAATTACACCAAATCACTTTTCATTCCCCATTCTACACTGTGCTTACTTGCACACTGTAGGAAAGAGCTGATCTTTAAGGTTCTGAATCCCTGGTACCTAGCACATAGTTAGTGTTTAATGCATACTTGAATGAAAAAATGGGTATGCCCAGATCAGCCCTAATGCAAAATGGAGCTCCTTCAATACCTAGTGAAGATGGGCTTCCCTCACTATGAGGCCAGAACCAATTCTTACATGAGAAATGAGTCAACGATCTGTAACACTGACAAGTCCTAGCATGGAACTTGGTGGTTTGGGCAAGGGAAAGGGTATCATTGCCCTATCCCTGCAAGAGTCAGTTCCCATTTGTGCAGCAAAGTAAAATATCTCAGAATAAGGATAATGCTGATAGTTATTTAGTTATTCTCAACTCCTTTAGGTTTGAGTTTGCGTAGCTATACTTGTTTGCCTGTAACAAAGGTGTGACTACCTGGCTTTTTCTAAAATCTCTCAAGGACTGAATAAACATTATGTACTCCCTCTTCCCATTCCACCATGATCTTTTTAATGTGGTTTGCTTCTAAATTCTCCACCTCTTCCCTTTTCCTCTTTTCTCTGATGAAGTTACCAATGGTAGCCTGGGAGTGTGCCAGTCCTCTCTGAGGTGCCAATCTGCTTCCTCTGGAGAGAATTATTCCTAACCTATCCCTGAAAGGAAGATAAAATAGGAGCAGAAGCCAAGGAGTTGTCTTAATTAAAGGAAATTTATTGATCAGAAGGACAGTTCTCTCCTTGACACTGATTGCAAAAAACACAAATACAAAGAGAAAAAGCCCAGGCGAGAGCTAGATTCAGCCCTGTGGACAGTCTTCACTTTCTGTCCCTGCCTGGAATCCTTGCTTGGTTGAGAAGATGCTGGGAGCCAACCAGACCCCGGTGCTGTTCCTCACTGTGGAAGGCACTTAGCAGACCAGCTTCCTCTTCTTTATAATCTGTGCTCCTCCGGGCCTTTTTGCCAAGGAAGAAGGGGAAAGAGAGGCTACGGGACTGAGCAGCAACGGCGGGCTAAGGAACCACTTGGGGTTACACCACCTTGTTGACGATGGTGCCCAATCCTTCGATCTCACACTGGACTTCATCTCCTTTCTGCAACAGAGAACAGTCCCTCCATGGCCGGCTGCCTTTCTCCTCTAGAATGTCCCCCGCCCGCTCCTTTCCAAGGCTCGTGAGCCCCACCAATACAGATGTGAGGGATCCCCTCTGAGGAGGTGTGAGCCGGAAACCAGGCAGCTCCTCTGTTCCCTAACATACCTTGAGAAACACGGGGGGATTCTTAAACACACCCACGCCCGGCGGGGTCCCAGTCAGGAAGACGTCGCCGGGATATAGAGTGACGAATCTGCAGGAGAGCATGAGGCAGGGGCTAGACTCCTCTGGCCCCTGGGATCAGGTGGCACAGTCTGGGAATGGCAGGGAACGGAGCAGCCAGAGTCTTGCCATCTCCCCCTCCTACAGCCGGGGGAGATCAAACATGGCGCCACTTACTGTGAGACCCACGCGATCAGGTCCTCCGTCTTAAACACCATCTGGCTGGTGCTGCTGTTCTGTACCACCTCCCCATTCACTCGGCAACAGATCTTCAGGTTGTGCGGGTCTGAAATGACAACGACATCGTGGAAGCCTGGGGCCCTTTCTTCCTGGCTACGCAGAGTTATCCCCATTTCACAGATGAGGAAATGGAGGCACATGAAATTTAAGTCACTTATCCAGGGTAACGTAGTCCTTGACATCTGCTAAACAGTCTCTGTGTGCGGAAAGATACATTATGTTCTAATGAAGAGTTTAAAAAAAAGAGAAGCTTTACACCTTGCCTTCAGGATTAGAAACACAGACAGACCACATATACATAGGATAATGCCTTGGGAATGCTTACAGGTCTTTGATTTCTGAGAGGATCATAGACCACCTATTTAGTGGGTATATGCCAGCTTAATTAATACACTGATATTCTTACCCCCAAAATGAGGTAATTTGCCTAATGAAAGGCAAATTAAAAATAACATCCCATGTATTTGATGACTATTTCATAAGTGAATTTTCCAGATAGCTGACATTTACTCCTCTAAATGTTTTCCCTTAACCTTTGCAATGGACATCTTTGTAAAACTTTTTCTCTCAGTTCAATAACATGGTATAATGAACATATTTTCAACTTGTTGACTCAGTTATTGTGCTACAAAACAGTGAAGTCCTTAGTAGTGCTAATAGGCAGAAAACTCTTTACTCCTAAAGTAAATAGGCCCTTATAGGACGTGGGGTTTGGGTTTTAAAAGATTACTCTAAGACAAAAATGAACACTATGGAAACAGGTTTTGGGTGATGACACGTGTAGTGGAATGGCTTGTCAGCTCTGGGAGCAGGAGGGCAGAAGGGAGGGAGACAACAGGAATCAGCAACCTTGGAAAACTTACTGTAAATTGGTCACTGGAATAAAATAAAGAAAAATTTTTTAAAAGTCAAAAGGTCCAGACAGCTGTATTTTTAGAACTCTTTTTCTACTTTCAGGAGGTCCCGGGTTACCAGCGCTTCTCATCCATCAAATACAAATACAGCTAGTTTTGTGGTGAAAGTGTTACTTGGGAAATTGTGCCTAGATTTAGTGTACCTTTAACCATAGATTCGGATAAGGGATCTCATTTCACTCAGGATATCCTTAGAAGAGTCTATGAGAATCTAGGAATAACACCTAAATATCATGTTCTGTACCATCCGCAAAGTTCAGGTCAGGTGGAGCGTATGAATAGGGAACTCAAAACTATGGTTGGGAAACTCTGTGCTGAAACTCATCTTAAATGGCCAGAGATTCTTCCCATAGCTTTGTTTTACCTACGTACGAGACCAAGAGCAGATCTACATATATCATCGTATGAGATGCTCTTTGGACATGCTCCACTGCAGGCAAAAACTTGTAAGGCTGTTTATGCATCACTCTTAGGAGGTGATTGCCAAATTGCTTCATATTTAAGTGCTTTGCAGCAGAGGCTAAGAGAATTACAAGATATGGGAGTATTAATTCAATCTGGTCCATTGGATTATTCTCTTCATAATTTTCAACCAAGTGATATGGTCTATGTGAAAAATTTTGCCAAAACATCGGCAACAGAACAAAATTGGGTAGGTCCTTATACAATTGTATTAGTTTCACCATCTTCTGTAAAAGTTTTAGGTAGAGATTCGTGGTATCATTGTTCTCACATTAAATTAGCACATGGAATAGATAATGAAACTGTAGAAATTGTTAATAATGATGAAGAAGAAAAAGAAGAAGAAGAGATTGTGTAATTTGAGATCTTCAGTCAATTAGAGTCTGCAGTCAGAAAGTTCAGTAAGGAGAGGACCATTCCAGTGGAAGAGGACGTTTGGATGGAAGAGGACATGGATGAAGAGGATTCAGGATTCACGGACTTTGTATTAAGACTGATGAACTTATGAATTAAACTGATAAAACTTCATTTTCAAGGATTTTCTTAAAGAAGATGATTAATCATGGACAATTTGGATTAAATGTTTTGGAAGTGTTTTGGGTAATGTATATAGAATGACTACATACTCATATGCATCCAACATTGCACATAAAACTATCAAGACCTTCGATGGAGAAAAGAAGAAGAGGAAAACCGGAGAGAAGAGGAGATTTCCTAGAGGAATGGACATCATGAGGAGAAAGGAGATCTACAGAAGATCTGGAGTTTTGGTAGGTATCATACATTCATCAGTAACATGTTGCAACACAATAGAGCAAAGAAATAACATAACAAATCAAATACATGCAACACAAACATGTTAGGATACATTGTGTTCCCTATGGAATGAGACAATGTATAATACTAACAAAATTAGAATTAGCTATAGGATAAGTAAGTACTAACAAAAGATAGTTAGTTACTAACAAAGATTAGCTAGTTATTTAGATAGATGTAGCTAGACTAATATACTAATGTCTTAGGGATAGTTTAGAATAGTTCTGTGAAATAGATATGGTATTAGATTAGGTTAGAGGATAAGATAAGGTACTAATGTACATTACAGTGCAGATACAACAGATATAACAAAATTGCATTACATGAAGAACATATAACATACTACAGATCACATATCACAAATAATGTAAATAGTTGTATAAATAGTATGTGCATATTGTAAATTAGGGTGTACACATGTATATTTGATACGTATACATTATATGTACACACATGTATATATGTATATCATACATGTATATATTATGTATATATTGTATGTGTGTATCATATGTATGTATCATATTGATATGATTGAGTTGCAAACATTCAAATGTAATTTGCATAAGGGAGTTTACTGTTTTGTTTTAATTTTGATGTAAAGACTTATGCAACGTTGTGTTAAAATGTTTTTCCAAAATGGTTTGCATTTATTAGTTGATAGGATATTTCTGTATTAGGATAGGAGTTATGTTTGATGTTTGTTTTGACTTTTGTGTTGATATTTCATATTTGCTGTTGATTTTGTTGGAAATTTTTGCATTGTTACTTGTTTTATGCTTTGAACTATGTAACTGTTCAATATCTATTTATCTTTTTTACCTTTCCTTGTTGAAATCCCTAGTGTAGGGTAGAGTAGGATAGTGTTAGATAGAATAGAGTTAGTGTAGGTTGTCTGTTATTTGGGGGTTAGAATTTTAGTTTAGTTTGTAGTGCACAAATACCAAAATTTTGGTAATTTTGGCTTTGTGCAAGGGGGGGGGAACTGTTATGGGTAAGACGAGATTAGCTAGTTATTAGGAAGTATCTAGCAGGAAGGAGCTGGAGCTGGAAATTCCAGGTTGGAATGAAGGAGGAGGAAGTCTGTCTGTGCTCTGAGTGTGGACTCCATTAGTGGTGGGCAAAACTGTTGCTAGCCTGGGAGACCTCAGAGCAAAGGACACCTTGCTTCCTGATTTCCCCTGGGATCCTGTGTGGTGTGGCATCTAGCAAAAGGACAAGATCTACAGAGCCAAGAGAAGAAGTATAGTTTGAGTTCTGGAGGACAGTGCTTCAAGCAAAACCCTTACTACTTGGTTCCTGAGACAACTTTAGCTCCTGGCATCCAGAGATCATCAGTGGAATGCAGTGAGAATCCCAAAGCCACAAAAGTCCTAGCTGTACTCAAGCCTGGCAGGTTCCAGGTTTGAGGCAGAAACCCAGACTCTATTTATAGCTCCTTGGTCCCTGTTAGTTTAGATCACTTAGATTAGTATAGTAGAATAAGTCCTTCCCTGTCCCTGTGGGTTTTGTTATTAGGTATTAAGGGTTTAGAGTAGTCATTCCTATTCCTCCTTTAGTTGTTTCTAATTAAAACCCAGTTTCATCCTGTTACCTTGTCAGTTGAATTTAAGGCGTCTGGCCAGAGTGACAGTTGACTGTTATTTTTCAGTTGGGAGTGGCTTAGCTGTACAAGACTTCAATGTTCAGTTTTAGTCTCTCTTACATCCCAGAGTGTGTTCCCACAAACCCCTTAGTTAATTTTTAATATCCCTGGTTACCCCATTACTTATATTTTCCTACACTCCTGACCCACAAAAACCAGCGTGCAGGGCTTGGACCTTTCTTAGGAAGTGTGCGGGCGTCCCGGCAGCCCCTCTCCTGGCTGGTCAGAGGCTGTGTCCAGGGGGCCTCCGCATTCCCAGCCAGGTTCTAGAAAGCCAAACGTGTCTCTCCCTCCAAGAGGCGGGGCACGACTATAAACTAGTACAGAACATCTGTGCTCACGCTGGATTAATATCCAAGGCCCCTCAATTCAGAGGTGACCCCTGGGGCCAAGAACGTGTGGTATTGGCTGAGAGGAGCCCTCCCCATCCCATCCGGTCAGCGAGGAGGGCCCCCAAGGACCTCGGATCCCGACCCCCAGTCTCTGAGTTCTGCCTTACCTTCCAGGAATCATATTCCTTCAGACTAGAGCAACTGAGAAAGGAGGAGAAAGGGAGGCCCATGCCCGAGATCCGGGGTCCTACCTGCCACACAGTCTTTGGTCACCAAGGCAGGACCCAGAGGGCAGAAGGTGTCAAAGGTTTTCCCGAGCAGCCACTGCCTCCCATTGCGCTTCATCTGCCAGTCCCGGGCACTCACGTCGTGGGCCACAGTGAAGCCGGCCACGTGAGCCATGGCATCTGTGGCCTGTGGGGGTGGGAAGGGAGACTGTTCACAGGCTGAGCCGGGATAAGGATGGGGACGGACACGGCCATGCTGCTTCCTCCTGGGCAGCTGGGGATTGGCTAAGTGGCGGTGCTGCCTCCCCTCGGCCCGAGAGCTCCAGCCCCCACGGGAACAAACGAGCAGGGGGTCTGCGGGGACGCCTGCTTCTGACATCTGGCTGCCCTGGAGCTCCCTTAGACTGAGCTCAGCAAGCCCCTGACGAAAGGGAACGAGGCCAAGGCAGAGAGAACATTTAGCTGTTCCTGCAGGCAATATTGTAATGCCCAGAACAGCCGCTTTCGTCTTTGGGGAAGAGAACGAGTAGAAGGAATAATATATAACTTATATAGAATGTATTATAAAAATGTGATTTTTATAATACATTCTATATATTTATGCAGAATTATAAATTATATATACACACTTATTACATAATCATATAATTATATTTATTTTATGTATGTTTATATATAATTATAAGTGACATACTATATAGTGTACATTATAAAACCTTATCATTATGTATATAATTAGTACTAATAATACGAAGTAGCTGGACCCACTGTTCTATTCCTATCTCAGGGTTCGGGGGGTCCGGCTTTCCATAGGTCCCCATCCCTGTTACCTTGATATCTTTGCCTTTCTTTCCAATGACAAAGGCCAGTTCCACTTCCCAGTCCACCTCCTGTAAGGCAGGAAAGCAGCATTTGGAGTAGTGACTTTTGAGGGCTCCATTTCTATTCTGTGAAGGCCCTGGCAAGCTGGCGGTATTCAAAAGCAGATAATCATGACAAACTTCTCCTCCTCTTTGGAATGGTGTTGTGAGGTTGAAAGCCTATTTCTATTCCCTGACGCCCTCAGGAGACTTGGGATGGGAGGCTTCTGATGGCAAGCTGGCCACATCCGCCAGAAAGGCCTCAGGACTCCGAGGCAGAAGGCAAGTCCCAAGGAGGGACCCTAAAACATGTTTGAAGCCATAGCAGCATCAGTAGGACAAACCAATAGCCTCCCACTGTGACTACGATGAAGGACAACACATTCAGATGAATAGGTTCTAATAGGCTTACTAAAAAGTCATGTCTCAGGTCCCCCTTTAAATGTCATAAAGAATCTAGTAGAATATAATAATAGATCTCATTCAGAAATGAACAATCCTTTTTTTTGAACCCTTACCTTCTGTCTTGGAATCAATCAGTTCTAAGGCAGAAGAGTAGTAAGGGCTAGGCCATTGGGTGATTTGCTCAGAGTCACACAGCTAGGGCACATCTGGGGCAAGATTTGAAAGAAATGAACAATCTTAAGCTTCAGGTTATGTTTGTGGCTGTTCTCAGTCCAGAAAGCCCTTGAAATCTAGGCTGTGTGCAAGTTGGCGAAGTTAAGGAGAAAAGCAAAGGGAAGGATGGAATTAAATTCTTGGGCAGGAGATGGAACAAAGAGCAAGAATTTCTCTTAGAAGCGGAATTACATGATGTGAATGGGGAAAAAGCAAGAAGTTGGGGCAAAAGGAGTGTAACATTTACTTTGCTTTTAGAAGGCAGGACAATCTCATCGTAGGGTCCCACAATAGAGCTGCCAAACTTGCTGAAAATGATGGGCTCTTTGGGCACTGGCACATTCTGTTCCCTGCAGTGATCCACATAGTTCATGCCCACACACACCACTTTGTCTGGGCAGGTGATGGGGGACAGAAAAGTAACATCTGACCGTTTCAGAACTGGCTGTTTAGACTCCAAAGCTCTGTATAGAAAACAAAGGAGGAAGGTTGAAGGAAGACAGTGAGGGAGTCAGGACTCTGGAGTTCTGTTTTCAGATGCAGTTTCCCTTTGAACAATTAAATCATTTTATTGAAAAGTACATTTTATACTACATCAATGACCCTGAGACAGGAAATTCTATTGTGCCCCCTTCTATGTGGATTTCACTTGGAGCCTTATGGTCCAAAGGACCTTTCCATACTGAGTTTCAAGAAAAAGTTCTGTGGGAAAAGGCTGATTTGGTTTTGTCTAGGAGGGAGTTGAAGGAGTCTCTACCATAATAAAATCATGGTAAAATGAATATTTTCAAGGGAAACAGATAACCAAATGCCTAAATACTGCCCCTACATTCTGCCTTTGCTTGCAAAGTCCTCAGATACAGTTTTATGCCTCCTGTAAAGAACAAGGACTAAGCCACGGTGGTTTAGAAAGGAAATTTTAGAGGGAAGAGAGTGGAACTGAACACACATGACAGAGGGACTAGGATAGGCAGGAGGGTTCCAAATGCAGGATGTTATTTCTTCACTGTCTTGTCACCCTCCTCCCCATACCTCACCCCAAGTTTCTGTCCACAGCCTTTTCTATCTATATTTCTGCTCTGATGACATGAATTACTTGTATGGCTTCAATCCCATCTTTCCCCTAAATTCTCTATTTTTGTTGATCGTATTACTACCTCCCAGTCACCAAAGGTCAATCATCTTTTTTTTTTTTTTTTTTTTTTAAATTTTAAACCCTTAACTTCTGTGTATTGACTTATAGGTGGAAGAGTGGTAAGGGTAGGCAATGGGGGTCAAGTGACTTGCCCAGGGTCACACAGCTGGGAAGTGTCTGAGGCCAGATTTGAACCCAGGACCTCCTGTCTCTAGGCCTGGCTCTCAATCCACTGAGCTACCCAGCTGCCCCCAGGTCAATCATCTTTGACTCTTCTCTTCTGTACCCCACGTACCTAGTCAATTTCAACCATACTAAGTCAGGATCTCATTTTTCCTCTCGAGTATTTTCAACATTCTATTTAGCCTCCCTGACATCAGACTGTCCTTCCTTGAATCTATCCTTCACATTGCTTCCAAAGTGATTTTTTTAACTGACTACTATGAGCTTATCATACTTCTAGTTTAAAAAACAAAACAAAAAAAATCCCCCAACATTGTGGTTTCCCAATGCCAACTGAAAATATAAAATCTTTAGCCTGATATACAAGGCCCTTCCCCATCTGGCTTAAAGTAATATTTCCAGCTTTGTCTCATGCTCAACTGCTTTCTGTCCTTCATTCTCTTCTGCTCTCTTCTGTCTCTTTTCCTTTGCTTTGGCTATTTCTTATCCTTGTAATAGACTCAAACCCATAGCCTGCAACTTCATCTTGAGAAGTCCACCGTTTTCTTCAAGTCCAAACTCAGGGGCTACCTCCTCAGAAAGCTTTCTCCCTCTTCCCCTTATGCCAAGGCTGAAAGTATCTCTCTAACCTCAAATTTCTTATAGCATAGGTAAGCCCTTATACTTCCCACATTCTGTGATGTGGAGCTAATACAATGCTCTGTATATAATGAGCCCTTTAATAAATGTTTCTCAACAGCAACCAATCAGTAACAAGTAAATTCCTTTTTCTTAATTCTCGTCATGGAGGAGTTAGAATACTCTTCATTCCTCATTGTCCCTTCTACCCTCTCCATCAGCCACCATCACTAAGTAACTTTTCTTCCTCTGAATTTATTCTTCCTTGAACTTATTGCCCAATCAAAATTCTAGTGGCAGCTTTGCATCAACCCCCAGGACATTTTCTTTCTTTCCTTGATGACTTCAGATCCTGTCCTCACACGAAAGCACTTCAACATACATATCAATACTCCTTTGAATACCCCACCCTCTTAGTTCCTCAAGTTATTCATTTCTCATGACCTGCTTTTACCCCTCTACCTTGATCTAACCATGACCAACAATGCACCACTACCACATTCACTCTGAAATTCCTTTATCTGATCACCAGCTGTTGTTATTCCACCTCTCCCTCTGCCTTGTGACCCAACACCTGTTCATCCTTATTACAACCTCTAATCCCTCCTTCATCCCTCAGTTCCCTCTCTGGCCATTACTCTAGCACTAGCTATACTCGCCTCGCTGACCCCTTGGGAAACCAGTGCCGAATGTTGTCCTCTTTTCCTAAGTCCCCTTCCCCTTGAACCTAGAGAAGATCTTACCCTACAAAACCTCAGTCTAGGATTTCTCCCACCATCCATTGCCTTTGCTCCTACTCACATGTGGCTAAACAAAGTTAGGGGAAATGACAAAACCATGCTGACTGCATCCACTACAAGTTCGTTAGATAATCTCAACTGGGCCCTTACTGCTGCTAGGCAATCTTTTGACAACGTCCTAATTAGCTCATTATCCCATTTACTCTAGGGGCCCTTCTCAGTTTTTTTAACTCTCCTCAAACCTCTCAGGAGTCCTCTTCCTCCCTCCCACCTGCCTATCTCACTGAAAAAAGGAGGCCATTCACCAGGAGCTTCTACCCTCCTCCCTTTCTCTTATTAAAGAGTTGTCCTATGCCACTTTCTCCTTTTATTCCTTTCATAAGAAGAAGTAGCCTTTCTCCTTAATAGGACAAATCCCTCTATAAGCACAAGTGATTATTTTCTCTCCTTTCTAGTCTTAACAAACTGCCCCCTCTACCATTCCCACTCTCTAAGCTTCAATCTCTCACTGTCCATTGGCTGCTTCCCCACTACCTAAACATGTCCCTCAAAAAGCCTCTCACTTCATCCATCCATCCATGCTAGCTACCGTCCTGTGTCTCTTCTTTTTGTGGCTAAATTTTTCGAGAAGGCCATCTCCAGTCGATGTATCTACTTTCTTTCCTCGGATTCCCTTTTCTCTGAGCTCATTATTCAATTGATATCAGTATCTCCTTGATATTCTTTTCTGTCTAGGTTTTTGTGACATTGAGGTCTCCTGATTCTCCTGGTACCATCTAACTGCTCCTTCTCAGACTCCTTTCCTGGTTCTTCATCCAGCTGATGCTCATTCATCATGAGTATACTCCAAGTCTCTCTCATAGGTCCTTTTCTCCTCTATCCTTATGCAGTTTCACTTGGTGATCTCAAAAGCTTCCATGGAGTCAATCACCATCTCTATAAGACAGTTCTCAGATTTGTCCAGCCCTGACCTCTCTGGGAACTTTCAGTCTCACAACTTTAAATGGCTACCTCAAACTGGATAACCTATTTATATCTTAAACTAAACACATCCCAAACTGATCTTTCCCCTAAACCTTCTCTTCGTCCTAACTTCCCTAGAGTACCAAGCATCCTTCTAGTTACCCAACCTTATAACTTGGGTGTCACCCTCAACTTCTCATCCTGTATCCCTCCACCTCACCCCACAGCTCACTGGCTGCTACTCTCAGTTGCTTCTACCTATCTCTCCTATATGCCTCTTTCTCTCCTCTGATACTGCCAATATCCTGGTCTGGGACCTCATACCCTTAGATCTGGACTAATGTGTCAGCCTGATGGTTGGTCTCCCTGTCTCAAGTCTCTCCCCACCCTGGTTCATTTCCCACTCATCTGTAAAATCAATCTTCCCCAAAGTCTCACCATGTCACCTTTCCCCCTAATCCCCCAAGTCGATAAATCCCAGAAGCTCATTATTACCTCTAAGATCAAATATAAAATTCGGTTTGGCATTTAAAGTCCTTCATAACCTGGTTCCTTTCGACCTTTCCAGTTTTTTTACCCCTTAGTTCCTACCACACCCTCTGTGATCCAGTTACCCTTGCCTTTTGGCAGCTCCTCAACACACAACACTATCTCCCAACTCCTGTTTCTTCTCTACACATCCCCTATGCAAGGAACTCTCTCGCTCCTTATCTCTACCTTTTAGCTTCCCTGGCTTCCTTCAAGTTGAAGCTAAAATCTCTTCTTCTATAAGAAGTCTCTCCCATTCCTCCTTATTCTCTGCCTTCCCCCTGAGATTATCTCCAATTTACCTTAAATATATCTAATTTCTATCTAGCTGGTTACATCGTTTGCATGTTGCTTCCCCTGTTAGACCACAGGGCCTTGAGATCTGGGAGGTTTTTTTTCCCTTTCTTTGAATCTTGCTTAGCAAAATGCTTGGCACACAGTAGGTATTTAATATATGCTTACTGATTGAATGAATTTTTGTTCAAGAAAACAAGATATGAGAAAAGGGGTTTGGCTTGGATCTCTACTGGTTTCATACTGATTTTCCATGACAACCTTTGCTTTTTGTTTAGTCTTATACTGATGGTCATAGTAGAAATTTTTATTTTTACCTTTTTGCCAAAGAAAGGGCAGTTTCTCCTTGCTCCAGGAACTCCCTCATGGTCTTGGGTAAGCTGGGGTCAAAGGCATTGAGATTAATCACTCCACCACCAATCTTCTCCTCCAGGCCCAGATGAGGCCCTGTCAGGTTAGCGGTTTGGAATTGAACCAGTCTCATGCCTCTAGAGATCAGACAGACCACCTTATGATTCTGCAGTAGATTTGGGAATAGAGTTCTTGAAACAGGAGCCAACATCAGAACCTAGATGAAAAATAAAAGTCCAAAAAGAACAGAGAATAACAACAGGCCACTTAATACTATAGAACTCAAGCATTTATTAATTTCTAAAAAATAGAAGATAGTCCATATCCACAAAGGGTGGTAGGTAAAATAAAATATGTAAACATGAAAAAAAAAACAGAGAATAATACATGACAATATATGACTAAGTGATAGATTGCATGGCAAAAAATGGGAACTGAGAGCTGAAAAAGATGGCAGCAGGCTTCAGGGAGGAAAATCCCACACTTTCTTTAGGAATGGTAATTAATGAATCTATATGGGGTGATATGGCAAAGGCATGAAGGCAGAAATGAGTAAAGTGTATGAGACAAGGAGAGTTAGGCTAACTAGAACAGTTGTCATCTTTTCACTACCTAGAAAACATTAGGGTTATCTGAAAACTTGGAATGTTCATCATGTAGTCCCTCTCCCAAATCATTTATGAAAATGTTCAAGACCAATTCTAGCACTTAGCCTCGGACAATCTCAAAACTTTTACTTCTCCATCCAAAAAGAATGATTCTTTTGTCAGGTCCCCATTCATGAAAAACATTCTCTCTTTTCCTCTCTAAATTCCATTTATTCGACTTTTAAAAATAGCCTTCAGGACAGAATCTAGTCAAGGCTTCTGGGAAAGCTAAGTAAATTTCATTCCTTGATTTTCTGTGGCTCACATATTTATCTACTCCTTTAAAGAACACTAGGAGATTAGTCAAGCATGATTTTCCATTACAGATTTGTCTAAGCTCAGTTAAAGACTAATGAGGCCAAGGACAGTAGTTTGATCCCGGTGTAGGCAAGATCATTTTTCACAAAAGACTGCACTTCTTAGTTGTCCCATTGGTCAAAAAATATACCATTAAAGAGTAGATGTTTCCACAATGGAAAAACAACTCAAAAACAAAACTTTCTAAATAATGACCTGCACTTACGCAAGATATTTAATAATGCTGCACTGCACAAATGATTTGACCTCATAAAGTTCCCAAGAGAATGCAAAGATAAACATGACTGGGAAGTTGTCTGCACAACAGCTTCAGCCCAGCCTGCTTTAAATGCAAGGTCAGCAAGACACTCTAACCATCTCCCTTTATGCCAAAAACTCCATGAAGAAGTTCTAGGATAAAACAGAATCAGCTGCAACCCAAGGTCATAATAAAAGTCCAAGCTTAAAAGCAAATAGCAATCTTTCTTGGATCCCTTCTGGAGGCCTAAATTTCTTCTTGTCTCCTTCCTTTCACTTTCATCTTCCCCAGCCCTTCCCATCTCTTCAGCCATCTCCTCCTGGACACTCACCCTGACCATCTCTCTAAGGTCCCTTCCCATTTTAAGTCCTAGAAAATAGATATTTTTAGTTCTTCAAGGTTTTCTAAGTGCTTTAGATACTCTGTCTCATTGAGTTTCACAACCACCTTGGGATTTCTACAGTTTGTTTGTTTTAACTGGACCTATAATTTCATCAGTCATGGAGAATTCCTTTACCAATGAAGATCTGCACTTTTAACTTACAATTTTGATGCTCAGTTATTTTCAATTGTGTCCAATTTTTCATAACCCCATTTGGGGTTTTCTTGGTAAAGATATTGGAGTGATTTGCCACTTCCTTTTCCAGATCATTTTACAGATGAGGAAACTGAAGCCAACAGGATTAAGTGAGATGCCCAATATCACAACAGCTACTAAGTGTCTGAGGCCAGATTTGAAATCAGGAAGATGAGTCTTCCTGACTTTTGGCTGGACACTCTATCCACTGGGTCACCTAGCTGCCCCTGGTAATTTATAGTCTTAAAGAATTACCTACAGGGCATTGAGAAGCTATATGAATTACCCAACCAGTGTGAGTCCAGGAGAACCCAAATCTTCCTGGCTCCTGAAGTCCACTCTCCATCTACGATAGCATATTTCCCCTCTTATTTTTTACAAAGGAGGCCCAGAGAAATTAAATGATTTGTCCATGATCACACAGCTGGGATCAGGGATAAGATCTAAACCTTGATCTTCCAAGTCCAGCATTCCTCAGAGGATCCTTTTATGACCCACTTCCTTACATTTGCCCCCACCTTCCCAACTACTGCTGAGGGAGAGTAGAGAATGCAGTACTGGTCTCCCCGGTTCTCCGGAGTGGGTTCCATCATACCCAGCAGTCCAGCATTCCCTCCCAGGAAAAAGGAAAGCAAAGAGGAAACTGCGGCACAGGTAGTGTAGTCAAAAACCACAATGCTGACAATTCTATCCCTGCGGTGAGGGCAGGGGCAGAGATGGGGGAGGGGCAGGAGACCAGGTCATGGGGTTTGCATGGGGTTTGCATGGGGTCGAGAGTGCCCAAGACTGGGGAGAAGCAGTGGGGCAAGGGGCAGAGGGCAGGAGCAGGAGTAGGGTGAGGGGCGTAGGGTTAGGACGAGGGGCAGGGGACAGGGGGTAGAGAGCTGGTGAAGGGGTAGGGGCACAGTGCAGGCCGTCCTCTTGTCTTTCCTCCTACAGCCAGAGTGTGAGCTACGGAATAGAATTCCTTACCTGGCTTTCGGCGGCAGCTTCTGCCTTTTTCGCGCGCTGCAATGACGTATTTAGGCCTGGCCCGGGAGGGGAAGGTCCAAGGGCACTTAGGGGAAAGGTTAGAAGGTTCTAGGAATGGGACCTTTTCCGGGAGTGATCGCTATTAAAAAACCCCAAACTACAACTCCCGAGAAGCTTCGCGTTCCCCCCCCCCAAGCTCCGGTCAAGGCTAGCCAATTGGAGGCTGGAGAGGAGGGGCGGAGGCCTTCCGTGACATCATCGTTGAGAAAAGCACCTAGTTAGTATCACAACTGAGGATACAGAAGTGAACTATAGTTTTGGAGTTGTCACCTGTGCCGGGTCGCCTGCTCTCTGACCGGGAAGGGCTGGAGCTCACCCTTTTTATGAATTTAATTTAATTTAACTTTCTTTAGATCTAAAGGTTAAATTTTAGATTAAAAATTAGATTAAAATGTTAGTGATTCACTTGAAAAGTTCAAAAAAAAAAGAACTGCTACAAATATTTTTGTAGGATTAAGTCCTTTTCTCCAAGGATCTTTGATTTCTTTCATGGTATTGCTGAGTATGCACAGTTTGATTGCCCTTTAGGAATGGTTCAAAACTGCTCTCCAGAATGGTTGTATTAGTTCACAGCTCCAACAAAAGTGTATCAGTGTTCCAGTTTTCTGTATCCCCTCCAATATTTATCCTTTTCCCTTTTTTGTCATATTAGCCAGTCTGACAGATAATAGGTACCATCTCCTAGTTGCTTTAATTTTCATTTCTCTACTCAGTGATTTGGAGCATTTTATCATATTGTAAGATTAAAATTAATATCCAAAACTCCAAGTATTATATTTTATAAGATTTATTAATAATCATTTGAAGTAAAAGAAATGCGAGAACAAAAGTAAAAACCTGAGTAAAGAAAGCTTTCCTGACTGCATTCGTGGGGAAAAAAGGGGGGCGTCACACAAAACTTTATCTCCAAAATGTAAGGACTTAAAGTGAGAAGGAACATGGGAAGCTGGGATTTAGAGTTCTGGGGAGCAAATCCTAATTACACAGTATGAATAAAGATAGTTTTAATTTCCTCATCGAAGAATTGCCTGTCCATATCCTTGGATCATTTGTTAATTAGGGAATGCTTTGTATTCTCATAAATTTGACTTGATTCTTTATAGTGATACCTTGGTTTTCATTGATAATCCCTCTGAAAACAATCCCCTAACTAAAACCGACATAAAGGGAGGCAATTATTTCCATATGAATAAATGTAAATCCAATTAATTTGTTTTAGATACTCCAAAATACATACCAAAAACACATTTTATAGAGAATATAGTGTTTAATACTAAAAACAAGAAATTAAGATGAATATAAAAAACTAATGTAAAGAATTAATTAACATTTAACATGGCATTTACCTTTCTGAAAACTCTTCTTGGCAGATGGAAGTCAGGGAAGAGGGGAGAGAGAGGTTATTGTTTGGAAGAGGGGTTCCCCTTCCATAAGGATCTTGCATATCAAGGCACTATTTGGAAAGAAGCTAACATGTAGAGGAGTTGTTACTTTGATTATGTCCCTCTTCTCAGCTGAGAATTTCTACTTGACTGAGATGAAATATCTCACTCCCAATGAGAGAGCTCATTTATTTTGTATATTGTCAGGTATATATTCTCCTCTATATGCTTTATCTGATTTTCATTTGCTCTTTGTGTGGATAAATGGATTTGTTTGCTTTTCAATACATATATTGCTCACACTGAGCAGGAGAACACTAGAGTCACCCTTTGTTTTTGCAAAATTAGCATCAAGGCCAAGTGGGCATGAAGATCTGAGACAACCAATGAAAACTGAGACAAATTTTTGTAGAAAAAAAATCAATGAAAACTGAAACCAAGGATAACCAATGTCAACGAAAACTGAGGTATTACCGTATTTGAGAAATAAGGCCTTTGGCAGAAACAGTTACTAAAAAAATGTTTTCCTACTTTGTTTCCCTTCTTTTTTTTTTTCAAACATTTATAAATATTCATTTTTAACATGGTTACATGATTCATGCTCCTCCTTTCCCCTTCGCCCCCCTGCACTTCCCCCACCCATGGCCAATGCACATTTCCACTAGTTTTGTCATGTGTCCTTGATCAAGACCAATTCCCAAATTGTTGGTAGTTGCATTGGTGTGGTAGTTTCGAGTCCACACCCTCAATCATGTCCCCCCTGACCCATGCATTCAAGGAGTTGTTTTTCTTATATGTTTCCTCTCCTGCAGTCCTTCCTCTGAATGTGGGTAGCGTCTTTACCATAAATCCCTCAGAATTGTCCTGGGTCACTGTATTGTTGCTGGTACAGAGGTCCATTACATTCAATTTTACCATAGTATATCAGTCTCTGTGTACAATGTTCTTCTGGCTCTGCTCCTTTCACTCTGCATCTGTCCCTGGAGGTCTCTCCAGTTTGCCTGGAACTCCTCCAGTTTATTATTCCTTTTAGCACAATAGTATTCCATCACCCGCATATACCACAGTTTCTTCAGCCATTCCCCAATTGAAGGACATCCCCTCCTTTTCCAGTTTGTTGCCACCACAAAAAGCGCAGCTATAAATATTTTCGTACAAGTCTGTACACTCTTTGGGGGTACAAACCCAGCAATGGTATGGCTGGATCAAAGGGCAGGCATTCTTTTATAGCCCTTTGAGCATGATTCCTTATTCTGAGATATTTTACTTTGCTGCACAAATGGGAACTGACTCTTGCAGGGATAGGGCAATGATACCCTTTCCCTTGCCCAAACCACCAGGTTCCATGCTAGGACTTGTCAGTGTTACAGATCGTTGACTCATTTCTCATGTAAGAATTGGTTCTGGCCTCATAGTGAGGGAAGCCCATCTTCACTAGGTATTGAAGGAGCTCCATTT